>NC_053499.1:132497921-132642921 GCF_905171775.1 Rana temporaria | reverse complement strand
GTAAAATACGACGGCTTGAGTTCCCTTGTCCACACCTTTGCATGGGTTGCGCCTCATATATGGGGAATAACTTTACGCCAGACGTACGACTTACGCAAACCACGTATATTATGCGCCGGGCGCAAGTACGTTCGTGAATCGACGTATCCCCCTCATTTCCATATTTGAATAGGAAATCAATGGGAGCGCCAGATGCGTCCAGCATAAATATGCGCCCACGATACGCCGGTGTAGGCAAGTTGCGTCGGTCGGATGAAGCCTATTTTTAGGCGCATCTCAGTTTGTGGGCACGGCGCATGGATACGACGGCTCATATTTACACTTACGCGGCGTATCTCGATACGTCGGCGTAAGTGCTTTGTGAATCCGGGCCATACACTTTACATTCAAAATGGTGAAAGGTGGAGGTGGACCGAATGTAAATTTTGATTATATATATAAAAATATATTGAATAGAAATTTAGTGTCGGCCATTATTGGCGCCTTTTTAGTGCAAGAAAAGCTATAAAAAAAATGCATCTTCACACTGGTCCGTTGCTCTTCCGTAGTGGTGTTAAAAATCTTTGTTTTTTGCAGTTTTACTCAGTTGCGAGAAAAAAAAATAACGCACCCCCCCTTCAAATGCATTGAAAATGCATCAACAATTCACCTGTTTGTGTCACATGACCTATGAAAAACGCACCATAAGCACAGTAAAATCGCGCCTAAATTACGTGCAATTATCAGCACCTTTTTTTTCTTTATCGGCAAAATGCTGATGTGTTTAGAAGTTTCAGTGCATCTCTAGTAAAAGGGATACTGAAAAACTTGCCTTCCCTACAGAAAATGGTTATCGGAGTTCCTTTTTGGTGCCAATCACATGACCAAACCCCAAGGAATTGGTTACATAAGTTCTGCTTGAAGGTGTTTGTTTGGCTCTGCCCACACATCTATCAATCAGCAGCTCCACCTGCACGATGTTCTCTTCCCTTCAGTAAGGGTTCTTTATCTAATGCCCCGTACACCCAATCTGAAAATCGGAAGACGGATCGTCCAACTTTTTTCGTTTATTTGTCGCAAGTGGAAATTGAACAGGTTACTAAAGTGAAATTCTCGTACGACAGAAAAATCGTCCGATTGGGTATTGTACGAGGAAAATGTTTGTGCGTGTCTGATTAAAATAATATCGGATGCACTGTCATGATCGGCTCACGGAAACTCTGTACTAACGATTTGATTATCGTTTCTTCCTCGGACAACATTTTTCAGAAGATATTGGCCTTTGGTCAGATGTATGGCACCAGAGGAAGCATGGAGCAGTGTTTTCTGCAAGACTAGTGGCAGCAATCACTGTTGACAAAATAAATAAATAATAATCCTCCCCCATATCCATTAGATACAAGGATTTTTGGCAAGGACAGATGCAGGGCATTGCAGATTATCTTCCTTCTGTTATCTGCATACGTGACAGGCCATTGCACTAACATCCTGAAAGTGATTTCTAAATGGGGAGGTTTACGTGCTTTATCATGCAATCAGCTTTACCCTCCAGGCATACGAGTATCTCACCAAGGAGACTTATTACAACTAACCTAGAGGCAGTGACTGGGGATGGCTGGAATTTTAACTCAAGACTTCTAGAAAAAGTGATTAAAAGCACAAAAAGGCCATGACCTTTTTTTGCTACTTTTGAGTCATAGCAGGTTGCAGATTAAAGTGGAAGGTATTTTTATATATATATATATATATATATATATATATATATATATATATATATATATATATATATATATATAATTAGGGCTGTTACTGATTAAAATTCTCGTTTTTTTTTTTTTCGATCGACTAATTTCGATTAATTATAACGCACATACATTTTTCGGATCACCACCATATATAGTCTCACTGTAATATCCAGACCTCTCCCCACTGTATAGGAAGATTAGTGCTTGCTTAGTCTTGCCAGAGAAGCCGGCCAAACACGAGCAGTTGAGGCCGGGTAATGACTTTGGCGCGCCGCTCTAGGCTCACCTAGGCCGCCGCCGGGTGGACTAAGATGGCCGACACTCCGGGAGCTAGGCTGAAGCCGTGGCCTTTCCTATGGCCGAGGCAGCAGCGGAGCTGCGTGGATCACATGGTGTGCCGATCAGCATATGGTGACCCGTTTGGATCACTGATCATTTATAATCCGTTGCACCACTAGTGCTGATCAAAAAATTTTAACGATTAATCAAGGAATTCATCCTTAATATCCACAGCTCTAAAATATACACACTTCTCATATCCTGGTATGTCTGTGGCTCGCTAACTGGTGAGGATAAGGTAAACCCTGGAGCATGCACTTTCAAAAGCAAGTAGGCAATGGCAACTCCCCTAATTTCAGTGACCAGTTACCTTTTTTAATGTAGAAATCCAGCCAGTTTTTCCCGTCTTGTATACACAATAGGAATTGAGTGGAAATCTCTGAAGTGACAGTTGTTACCAAAAAGGGTGTCCCCATTGAATTTCCTGTGAGCACTGTTGCTGTTCTAATTTAACTAGTGTATATTAACTAATGTTTTTTTTATTTATTTTTCTCCCCCAACAGGTGTTGCAGAGGCACCTATCTCAAGCCTATTGACATGTATACCTCACAGAGCCAGAAATATTTTTAAAATCTCGGATAAGAGACCATTACAACCCACCAGCAGCCAGGCCACCAACTAGTGATTTCATTAAGAGGTATCCAAGGACGTGATTTTGAGGCAACCAGGTTGGACTGGTCCTATTTGGTTACTCAGGAAGCAAGATGGATCCTAATAAAGATGGCTCGCTTACACCTCTTACAGGACCAGATCAGGAAGCAGGATTGCCCAATGTATGCATTTTATTTTTTATTGGCTTTTGCAGCTGAGGACGACCAAGATCATTCATCTGAAAAACGAAGAAAATCATTGGGCTGTAATAGTAAGCCACAAGTAAACCGTTTTCCAAGGGCTTGTGTTGAGATGTGAGGAGCAGGTGACAAATAAGATTTCAGCTTTCATTTCTTTTCAGTGGTCAGTGCAGTGTTATGCTATAAATTTTTTGTATGAAACATTAAAGGGGTTGTACAGGTTTGTTTTTTTATTTTCTAATTGGGTTGCTTTTTAAGCCTGTGGTTTGTTGGCTCACTTACCTTTTTCCTTCGATTTCCCTTCTAATTTTTTTTTTTTTTTGTCTGAATTTCTCATTTCCTGTTCTTCCTCAGTAAGCTGTTCTGGCTGACTAACCCCCAGGGGATGATGGGGGCAAGCTTACTGAGGAGGAACAGGAAGTGAGAAACTCGGACAAAGGGAAAAAAAAAACATTTAGAAGGAAAAGGTAAGTGAACCAACAATGCACTAGCTTAAAGGAACCTATTTAGAAAATAAAAAACAAACCTTTACAACCCTTTTAAACAGCAGAGCAGTGGACTGCACAGATCACTAGGTTTACAAATGTGACGTTTTGAAATGCTTGCTTATGGAGCACTATTTCCTTCAAAGAGAATGCTTAGCTGGGCGATCGACTCGGCTTACTGGCTTTATTAGTCGGAGCCAATGGTTTATATTGAAGGGGAATGGTGATCCATATAAGCTTGGCTGTTGTACACTTTTTTTATGAATATTAAATGTGACTTTTAATGTTTAAGTTGAATAAACTTGGTGATCTGTGCAATGCTGGATTTCTTCTGGGATACAGTGTTCCAGTGTGTGCTTCAAGTTGTTTCAAAGCTTTTAAGCAGCTTTTGTTTAAGCTTTTTTTTTTTTTTTTATCGCCCTTCAGTCCCAGTTTGCAGGGATTAGATACAGATCTTTAGGCCTGTTTCACACAGGCTTCCGCTTTTACAAGAGCAGTGTGAACAGCAAGCTTTGAAGCCTTTAAAGTACCATTCAGCTCCAGTTTGTCAATTTTGAACACAGATCCTAATGGGAGTGCTAAATGCAGGCTTTCACCGAGCTTCAAGAAGTGCTAAAGCCAGCTAGCAGCTTGTTTAAAGTGGCAATCGGCACTAATATTAGGATCTGTGTTCAACATTTACAAACTTGAGCTGAATTGTAGTTTTAAAAGCTTCAACAAAGCTTGCTGAAAGCTCTGAAAATGCTTTGTCAAAGCTAACTGTTCACACTGCTCTTATACAAGCTGAAGCCTGTGTGGGGGGGGGGGAGCTTAAGGCCCCTTTCACACTAGGTGGACTCCGTCTCAGTGGAGTCCGCCAGCTCAGCGGGAGATCGCCCCGGGGAGGGGCTTGTGCAGCGGGGAGGGGCTTACTGAGCGGGGAGGGGCGTGTGCAGAGCCGCTGTCTCCTATGGAGAGATCTGATGAAAATGAACAGCATGTCAGTTTTTTTTCCTCAGATCTTACCCGATCTGATCCACCATGGACGGATAGCAATGTATCGCCATCTGTCTGATTTTATCGGGTCGGATGTCAGCGGACATGTCTCCACTGACATCCGACGCTCCATAGAGAAGTATAGAGCGGCCGTTCAGGTCCGCCAACAAATATGACAGGCGTACCTGAATGTACCGACCGTGTAAAAGGGGCCTTTGGGAGTGCTGTTTAAACAAGCTGCTAGGATGTGTCATTGTTGCTTGAAAGTTGCTAGCAGCTTGTTAAGGAGATTGTCAGCACCCATAACTATTAGGATCTGGTTACCATCTCCATGCAGGATCTGAAGTTTATTTTAAATTCTTAACACAGCTGATTGAAAGTTGCTAAAAGCCTTACAAATGCTTGGCCTTGGAGCGTCTGAATCCCTAATGAGGGGTTTACCGCAGCTCTCTCATTCTTGCATGTGTGGTTTTTTTTTTGTATGTTGCATAAAATGATTTGCTTACGGCTTGGAGTTATGTATATAGTGCATTTTTTGCAGATTTTAAAGTTTGGCATGAATGACATGCAGTTGCAATAGTGTCACTGCCATTTTATTGTAAAAATTGTGAAGTAAAAAACAATTAAATTATTCATTATCTGTTTACTGGACACCTTTCTCTCCATATATTGTATTTTATTTATATTCTGATTATTTAGCAGTCTCATTATTTTGGTGAACAGTGTTTATTGTACAGCAATGGAATAATATGCAGACATGTTATTTTTTGGAGATCATTTTATTCACTTTTTTAAATAATATATTGCCAAAAGTATTGGGACACCTGCCTTTACATGCACATGAACTTTAATGGCATCCCAGTCTTGGTTCAATATTGAGTTGGCCCACCCTTTGCAACTATAACCTCTTCAACTCTTATGGGAAGGCTGTCCAAAAGGTTTAGGAGTGTGTCTATAGGAATGTTTGACCATTCTTCCAGAAGCGCATTTGTGAGGCCAGTCTCCGCTCTAATTCATCCCAAAGGTGTTCTATCGGGTTGAGGTCAGGACTCTGCAGGCCAGTCAAGTTCCTCCACCCCAAACACTCTCACCCATACTATATTGCCAGAAGTATTGGGCCATCCCTCCAAATTATTTGGTGGAAGGGGGATTATGGTGTGGGGTTGTTTTTCAGGGGTTGGGGCTTGGCCTCTTGGTTCCAGTGAATGGAAACTCTTAAGGTGTCAGCATATTAAGACAATTTCATGTTCCCAACTTTATGGGAACAGTTTGGAGACGGCCCCTTCCTGTCCCAACATGACAGTGCACAAAGCAAGGTCCATAAAGACATGCTTGGATGTAGGGCTGCAACTAACCATTATTTTCATAATCGATCAGTTGGCCCATTTATTGTTTCGGTTAATAACCTTTAAAAAAAAAAAAAAAAGTGTGGCCATACGTCTTTCTTCAAAAAAATAAATAACTTTAAGAACGTTCGTTTGATTTTTTTATTTTTTTTCTAATTGTCAGTGGGGTCAAATCGATGTTTGTTTT
Organism: Rana temporaria; assembly: GCF_905171775.1. Lineage (NCBI taxonomy): Eukaryota > Metazoa > Chordata > Amphibia > Anura > Ranidae > Rana > Rana temporaria. The sequence continues at coordinate 132,637,074 of NC_053499.1, read as the reverse complement.
CAACCTCCGTGACGGGGAAGTTTAGAAATGGTCAAAAGAATTTTCAGACAGTGTATGTGTTTTTTCGTTCAGAAATTACATTAATTTTAAAACTGAATGCTAAAAGCAAGTGAAAATTTCAAACAACATTCTTTCATTCAGCGAATGTACAAAGATTGATTGTTTGTATTTAATAATTAACAGTTGTGATTATTTGCTCTTTATGTACTATAAAGGGCTATTTTTTTTTTTAACCCATCATGTTACTGGCCGATTAATCGATTTATGAAAACAGCAATCGATGAATTTCCTTGTCGATTAATCGATAAGTTGTTTCGGCCCTAGTTGGATAGATGAGTGAGTTTAGGGTGGAGGAACTTGACTGGCCTGCACAGAGTCCTGATCTCAACCCGATAGAACACCCTTGGGATGAATTAGAGCGGAGACTGTGAGCCAGGTCTTCTCACCCACATCAGTGCCTGACCTCACTAATGTGCATTCCCATAGACACACTCCTAAATCTTTGGACAGCCTTCCCAGAAGATCTGAAGCTGTTACAGTGACAAAGGGTGGGCCAACTTGATATTGAACTCTACAGATATAGAGTGTGTGTAAATATATGTGGGCTTAAACTTTTATTTCAAGTTTTTGAAGTTTGAAAATAATATCACTTTGTTCACAGAATTGGTGATGGAATGGTAAACACTTTACATAGATGAATAGTACCATGTGTTGTGTTTGATATTAGAGGAAGGATTGGGTCACATTATACTTTACAATTACACACAACTCAGGGGTCATCACATCAAATATTAGTACGGTGTAGTTGCTTTCCCTATGGTGGGGGGGGGGTGGTGGAGTTTACTGTGAATTGCTGGTCTGTGTGTCATACCTGAAGGAGAAATCCCATCTCACAGTTGTCAACAGAACGGGTGAATTGGAACAGAACGATTGTTCCTATTCTCCTTTTTAATAACTTTGCATATTACAATAAAAACGATTTTTTGATATCTGCTTGAGTCTTTATACATGGCATTTCTCTTTCTCCGTCCCTTTCATGTACTATAACTCTGTTATTCAATACCTTGGTTTGTCACCGCTCACTCTGCCATGCTATAGGAGTCGGAGAATGGGACCACAGCATGCAGTGGAGGACCCCGGCACCTAACACTCCTAGTAGGGGCTGAAGTTCTAGATCTGAGCACAATTTATTTATTTTTTTACATAGTGTGATTGTATGTGACAAACATGTACAGTATTTTTATTGAGAAGTTTAATAAATGGTCTTGTAAAATCTGTAGAAGTATAGACATGAGCAGGTAGTACGTCTGCATAAGTCAAGGTAGCACAGAATGAACTGCTGTACAAATATTGGATACAATCTTCAGTCACCGGTTATATCAATCGTGTTTACAGCGGAGCACCACCCTCCACCTCCAATCCCGCTCGTCGGAACCCTCTCCCCTCTGGTGTCACATTTGACACCTTTCAGGGGGGATGGGGGTGCAGATAACTGTCTAAAGACAGGTATTTGCACCCACTTCCGGCCACACAGTCTGCGGGCAGGACGTCAAATCAAACCCATTAAAGTGAATGGGACTGTCGGTGAGTCAACATCAGGTTAAAGGAGGAGCCACTGCAGGACAGAGATGACAGTTGCTCTTTACATTTTTCTAAATCAAATCTTCCCTGGTTCTGGTGACCCCCCCCCCCCCCCCCCCCAAAAAAGAGATTCCCTTGTTTAGCTGAGATTTCCTCTCACATACACTCAGTTTGTCTATGGCACAGGAAGTAATGGGAAATCTCCACAATGGGACACAGATGGCAAAAATAAACCTTACAGGGGTTATAATCCTCCCTTACGCTATCCAAAATGAAAAAAAAAAAAAAGATTTGTCTCTCGTTCTGCTTTAATTCTCTATCTTGTCTGATGCTATAAAGAATATAGACCAGTAGTCTCCAAACTGCGGGGACCGGATGTGGGACTTTGCTTGCCTTTATCCGGCCCTTGGGGCACTATTCCTCCCAATGTTGCCAATGATGATGGGGGGGTGACTATTCACTATTCGACCCACTGATGAGGCACTATTCCTCCCCCAATTCCCAAATGTGGTGATGTTTAATTCCACGAATGCCAGGAAAATTCCCACTTCTGCTGGCCACAATTCAGCCCCCTAAAATCTGAAGGACAATAAATTGGCCATTTGTTTAGAAAGTTTGGATTTTATAATTTTTTTTTTTTTTTTAATTTGTCATCACTTCCTCAGGCTGTGGCCTAATCTACTAGTGTGTGAACATAAACAGCCAATCCTATGCAGGAAGATGTAAAATGAATACAGCTTCAATCAAGCCCACGGTGTCAGTGTATGGAATGGAAACCGCTATTGTAAGTGAATTTTAGAAAATAAAAAGGAACAAAAGTGATGTATTACTTCCACATCCCTATTCTTCAGTTATATGCACACAGCGGGGGGGGATTTATTAAAATTGGAGAGCGCTCAGAATCTGGTGCAGCTGTGCATGGTAGCCAATCGGCATATAACTTTAGCTTGTGCAATTAAGCTTTGACAAAAACCTGGACACTAATTGGTGTCATTGCAGAGCTGCACCAGATTTTGCACACTCCAGTTATAGTAAATCTCTCCCAGTGTGCTAAGAAACTGTAGTGCCCACAAACCGCCACAAGATGTCAGCATCTTATAGACAATAATCAGGCAGCTACAGTTCAACTAGAGTGTACGCCAGTCATCCTCAACCTTTTTACCATCCCCACTAATATTATTCGACCTACCGCTCGTAGGACAATAGTATGATCGGTTGTTTTTTTTTTTTTTTTTTTTATACTAAAATTATGAATGGGATTTAATAAGTAGAAGAAAATTCTAAGCCTAGCTGTATAAGGCCTGGTTCAAATCTATGTAGGTTGCAAATTCCAGGGGCATTGAAAACCTTTTGTTGTTATAGGATTAATTATTTACTATTTGCTTTTCCTTTTTTTTTTTTTTTTAGCTTGACTAAAGATGAATAGGTTGATGTAATCACCGCTTCACTCAGTAACCTCACCACCTCGGTAGGTTCACTTTGTTGTGAAATGAAAGTATTTATTGTCCTAATGGCCATGGAATAGTTGATTGGTGAGTCACCCTACTTCAGTGTATCTGACATAGTAATGCCATTATAGTAATAGTAAAGCCATTCCATCTATTTTAATGTCCTAAAGTTTCATACATATGACTCAATTATCTTTTTTCCCACCACTCGGGAAAGGAAAGAAAATAGCTTGATTCCCCCATTAACACAGTTTAATGGGGGAATGCCTCTCGCAGCGCTATTGTGTTCTGCCAGGGGGGGGGGGAGCCTCCTTGGCCAGCAGAACACATTGGGCCAGATTCAGGTAGATCCGCGCAAAAAGGGCAACGATTTTTGCTCTGCGCCCACGCAAATATTTTGATATGCCCGCGATTCATGGAGCAGTAGCTCCGTAAATTGCGCGGGCGCTATGCTAAATAGCCCGGCGTAAGGGCGCCTAATGTAAATGATCCCGCCGGGGGCGGGAATCATTTAAATTAGGCGCGCCGAGCGAACAGCGCATGCTCCGTCGGGAAACTTTCCCGACGTGCATTGCGGCAAATGACGTCGCAAGGACGTCATTTGCTTCTAAGTGAACGTGAATGGCGTCCAGCGCCATTCACGAATCACTTATGTAACCGACGTGAAATTTAAATTTCACGAGCGGGAAGGGCGGGTATACTTTAGCATTGGCTGCCCCTGCTATAGCAGGAGCAACCTTGCGCTAAAGTCGCCGTACGGAAACTCCGTACCTTGCGTGCGCAGGGCCCGCGCAACTTTTGTGAATCGGTGGTAGTATGCAATTTGCATACTATACGCCGATCACAATGGCCGCGCCCCCTAGCGGACAACGCAAGAATGCAGCCTGAGATATGAAGGCATAAGGAGGCTTATGCCTGTCATATCCTAGGCTGCAGTCCGCGTAGCGATGTTCCTGAATCAGGGGCATTCGCTACGCGGGAGCAAAACAGCTATTGCGCCGCGCAACAGCTTCTTGAATCTGGGCCAATGATTACTGCTAGCAGCTATATCCACCAGCATCAGTCGCATACATAGGCGTGCGCACAGGGTGTGCCAGATGTGCCCAGGCACACCCTAATCACCCTGTGCTGCACAAATTCCCCCTGCTGCTTGGCTGCAGAGAAAGGGACTCAGGAATCTCTGTCCTCAGCCCCTTTCCCTGTCTCAAAAGTGAGATATCAGGGGTCTGTTTAGGCCCCTGGTATTTCACCAAAGCCCCCCAATTGTGCTCCTAAAAAATTGTAAAAGAAAATAATAAAAAACTATTGTAAAAAAAGATAATAAAAACATTAAATTGTAAAAAGTAATAATAAAAAAAGAATAAAAATAAACTACTGACAACAGTCCCTGCCCACTGACACCATCAACTGTTCTACTGACACTGTCCATTGCTCTACTGCCCTATATATATATATATATATATATATATATATATATATATATATATATATATATATATATATATATACACGCATGTGTGTTTGAGTTTTGGGGTGCGCACCCTAATTTAATAGGCTGCGCACACCTACAGTATGGTCGCATATAAAAAAAATAAGATAGTCTGGTTGTACCCAAGTCGATCGATGGTTTCAATCAGCCTGCCCATATATGGATCGAATCTCAGCTTGCCCCTGCTGAACCGGTCGATTTTCGATCTATGTATCGATCTATGCATACCAGCAGCAAAATCGCTAGGGTCAATCGCTCATAATGCACCTCTATGGAATGTTTCTCAAATCACAAAAGAAGGCCAGCGATTGTAGCAGAGCACAACCCAATGCTGTAGCACTGTCACCATTGACTCTAATGATTATAACACTACCCGCTTTGCCATTTGTAGAAAAATTGTTGTCTGACATCAGCCTGGCACATCCACTATGCAGGAAGCAGAGAATTTTTTTATTTTATTTCTACAAAATCATTTGAGAATCCAGTGCAAAAGACATTCTAACTGCAGCAGGGAACAAGTTCCCCAAGACACAATATAAGTTGGAGGTGGCTGAACTTACCAGCCATAGGTGTGGGCGCAGGGTGTGTCTGATGTGCCTGGGCACACCCTAATCAACCTGTGCACCAAGGCCGCTAATAAGGTAGTACAGCTGGCCCTTCTAGATCTGGCCTGGGGCCTATCAGTTCAAAAGGGGGCCCCAGTACCTGCCAAGCTGGAGGACTGACTGTACTACTGTATTGCAAATATTGATCCTCGGGTTCCTCCTCTGCAGTCCTTTCGGCTTCTCCTCCTCTCCAGCACTGCAGGCGGACCAGTTCTAGCATCCCCATCTTCCTGCAGTCCTGGCCTCCCTGTGTGCGCCTTTTCCCCGCAGTGCTGCTGGCTTCCCTCCTCTCCCGCCAAAAACGATGGTAAAGTAAAAATAGCGGCGACGCATCGGTGTGAAAGTGACCATAAACTGTATATACCAATAAAAAATCTTGAAAATTTGGTGCAATATAATTATTTTTAGCCGTAGTAGTAAAATGAATAAACCTGTACATTAGGTGTCTTGTCTTCTCAAAGATCTTTCTGGAAGTTTTATTTATTCAAAACCAAGAGAGTTTATTGAAGTCTTAGAATGAAATCTGTGTGCGGACATAAGTGCATTATATATATTCTGTATATACAGTGGGATCTCCGATTCCGAGCATAAAGTTCCAGGAGAACGCTCGTAATCCAAAGTACTTGCATATCAAAGTGAGTTTCCCCATTGAAGTCAATGGAAGCGAAAATAATTTGTTCAGCATTGACTTCAATGGCAAGCAATACCGCATGCGGCCAGAGGTGAGGGGCGCCCGGAGAGCCTCGGAAACAGCCGGAAAGGCCCGAGGACACCTCAGCTGACCTCGGCAAACCTTGGAAAGACTCCGTTCCCGAGCCTTTCTGAGGTTTGCCGAGCCGAGCTGTCCTTGGGCCTTTCCGTGCATTTCTGATCGGCGACGTTCGGCTCTGGCACCCCCCTCCACCTCAGGCCAAACACAGTACTGCACGTCGTTTTGGCCTGAATCCTGCTCATTTCGTGAGACAACACTCGCAAACCAAGTTAGGATTTTTTAAAATACAGCGCTAGTATTGAGAAGTGCTCGTTAACCGAGGTTCCACTGTATACATATACACAGTGAGGGAAAAAGTATTTGACCCCCTGATGATTTTGTACGTTTGCCCGCTGACAAAGAAATGATCAGTCTAAAATTTTAATGGTCGGTTTATTTTAATAGCGAGAGACAGAATAACAACGAAAATATCCAGAAAAGTTATAAACTGATTTGCATTCAAATGAGTGAAATAAGTGATAAGTATTTCTGTCTCCCAGGTGTCTTCTATACTGGTAACAAGCTGAGATTAGGAGCACTCTCTTAAAGGGAGTGCTCCTAATTTCAGCTTGTTACCTGTCTAAAAGACACACAAATCCTTGTGCTGGCTTGCACATCTACACACATCGGGTCCCCCGTACCTGGACGGGATTTCGTGCAGGGGGGCCATTTTGCCCCCATAAAAAGACGTGAGCCAGTCGGGAACCGGTTAAAATGCAAATCAATTTATAACATTTTTTGAAATGCGTTTTTCTGGATCTTTTGGTTATTATTCTGTCTCTCACTGTTAAAATAAACCGACCATTAAAATTATAGACTGATCTTTTTTTTTGTCAGTGGGCAAATGTACAAAATTAGCAAAGGATCAAATACTTTTCTCTTATCGTCCATGGACGGACACAGCTCCTTAAATCTTGAAGTGGGTTATGTTCCTGTTCACAGGAGAGGACTAGGCAGAAACATGTTAGATAATTAAATACATGTTACTTTAACAGAATTGAACAGCCCCACCCAGGGGGCGGTCCCTTTGGCCCCAGCGCTCTGAGGACATTTTTATTTTTATTTTATTTTATTTATTTTATTGAGAATCTTTTATCAATTGTCGTCTGAGAGACAGGCTGGATATATAGATCCTTGTAGTCTCCTCAGTCCGGCCAGCGAGCGTGAGCACACCACTGCGAAGGGTTGGCTCTGCCACGACATACCCCATGACTCCCGGGGTGGCTGGTGAGCTTTTGCTCTAAGGTCCACACAAGACTGGGCTGTGGTGTTGTCTCACTCACAGTGGACCGGGCCGACCGCTACTCCAACGCGGTTGTATGCCTGTCAGGAATATGTCAGTGGGTCCTCGCATGAACTGGTAAGTACAGTCCTTCCCGCCTCGGCGGATTGGTATGGCTGGGCATTCCTGGGGTGAGGGGGTCCTCCTATCCTCCTTTCCCTGCTCTCTGTCATGTTTCCCTCTATTGCTCTGCTGCTGCTGCCGGGGTGGACCTGAGGGGGGCTCCTTTTCCCACCTGGGGACTGTGGGGTGTCTGGGCCTGTGTATTCCTGTGGGGGTGTGTTTGACTCAGAAAGGTTTCCTTAGGCCTTCTCATCCACGTTGCGGCGCTTCGCCGCCATTTTGGCAGCGCCGGCGCCATTTTTTTGTAGTCTGCTGTTATCATTATGAAATTCCATTGGAGGCCATTTTGTTGTGGTCGCGCTATGGCGCAGCTTACTATTGCAGTCGGCCATTTTACTGTGGCCGTGCCCTGCTCTATCTGAGGCGTCCGGTGGCCTTTTTGGAGGTGGTTTTGACCTCTAGTGCTGGCTTCTACTAGAGCTGCACGATTAATCGATTCTCGATCTCGATTCTCCCCGCCCGCGATCTCCCCGCGGAATGACCCGCGATTTTCGGGCGCGGACATAAATTATTCTCACCTGTCCCATGTGCATGTGTCCCGGAAGTCGCTCACATTCCCCATCACCACCATCCTCCAATCCGCAGCAGGAACGTCATCATCATCCGCTGCCGCGCCGCATGGCATGCCAGGATATGTAGTCCCGCCTCTGTTATTAGTGAAGGGCGAGGTCTCCTTGTAGAACTACCAATCCCAGGATTCCTAGCAGGCCTGGTTTCAGACAGGGAGCGGAGCAGAGAATGCTGACCGGAGCCGGGTAGATGAGGGCAGGTGCTGGGGGAGCCCGGCCGGAGCTTTACCGCTGGAGGAGGCAGAAGACGGGGGGGGGCACCAAGGTGAGGGCCGGCGGAGGGGTTCCGTGTAACCCGGAGCCTGAGAGAGAGAACCATTGTACTACCTGGGGGCCTGAGCGAGAGTATACATATATGGATAGTGGTGACAACATGGGCAATGGTGACAACATGGGCAATATTGACAAGAATCGTGATCTTCATTTTATGCAAAAGAATCGCGATTCTCATTTTTCCCAGAATCGTGCAGCTCTAGCTTCTAAAGCACGCAGCACAGATCTCCCCATGATTTTACCTCACAGCTTTTTTCCTCACACACACACGCTGTGTTCTGAGGGTGGGCAGCGGCGCTGAACAGTCTCCTTCTTTGGTTGGTGAGTCCCCTGGGTTACCCCCGGTCAGTGCAGCAAAGAGGGTGGGCTTTATTCAGGTCTTGAATGGGTCCCTGAGAGCTGTCTGGTTATGGAGTCAGTGTCTGGTTCTTCCTCCCAAAACATGCCAGAGGTGGCAGCTGGTGCTCCTGCACCTGCGGTTCCCGTGGGGTGGCGTGCGGGCGTAAGGGGGGGGGGTAAAACGTGCCCCCTCCCCCCACCATCCCCTGAGGAATGCCTTGACTCAGACCAGGACCTGGCTGTGGCTCAGGTCCTTGGTTCTGTGTTGTCGAAGGAAGTGGACCAGGACCTTCCTTGTGAGGGAAGACTCCTCATTTGGGTACGATCCATCATCAAACACGAAGAACGACATCCACACCACAATCCGCACTGGCAATCTTCTCCTGCCAGACACTCTCCACAAAATGACCACTGAATGTCAACCAACATGTTGTCGACGTCACAGGCCAAATACGGTTGTGGCCATATTTGGTCCCTGACATCACCAGGTATTCCCTTCTGTTTGTTTACAATATAAAAACAAATTTGACCATTTAGTTCATCGGTTGGCGAACTGCGAACAGCTCGGGTTCAGGATGAAATCATGGTCAAGCAAACCCTGAAGCTCCTCCATTGCTGTTCTAATTAGTAAAGCATTTTGGGAAAGTACCGGATAAGTCCACGTCATCTGACTTGCAAAAATTCCTTTTGTAGAAAAATATACAATTTTGTTTTTGCTGTGTGTAATAAGGTTTGTTATTCCTCTGAATACACAGTGTATATGGCTTGTTAAGACTCTGCAAATCATTTTAGCAGCACTGCATTCTTTTTCAACAGTACTTTACTGATTGCCAAGATTTCCTTCTCAGACTGTTTGTTAAATAGACACTACCTATTTACGTCAGCAAGCTCATCACAAAGGACATTTTTATCCATCAGTCAACCAGTACAGCTAGTAAATGTTTTAGCGTTATCCCAAATAATATGTGATCCCTCACCATTTTTGGTGGTGCATTGCATGGGGTGGGGGAGTGCACTGGACAGAGAATATATTGGACAGGTTAGGCAGAATTCACATTGGACAGAACAGACTGGGGGGGGGGGGCATGTGAAATTGGGTTGTACTACGAGGATGAGGAACTCTTAGGCCCCATGCACACGAGACGCTGCTAAACTCGAGTTCAGAGGCATTTGGGCATTTTTTTCAACTGCCCCTGAACACATTTAATGTTATCCTATGTGTCCATGCACACGATGACGTTTTTTGGCGTTTCAAAGCAGTTGGGTTTAGGGCCGTTTTTCCAAACCCAAAATTTTGGGTTCAGAAGCTTTCAGCTTTTGCGTTTTAGACGCAAATCGTGGCAAAACGCCGCTAAACGTGGCAAAACGCGGCACAAATAGTTTGATTCTGAGCTTGGGGAGGGTCTACAGTGTTTTGGGGATAAACGCTGACAGCCGCAAATCGCGGTAAAATGCCGCAAGTCGCGGCAAAACGCCACGCAATTCGCGGCAAAAACGGGCGTTTTAAATGCCGGTTTTTGCCTTTGAAAAGCTGAGATTAGAGGCGTTTGTAATAGCGTCTCAGTGTTTCTCAACTCTTGTTTAGTCAAGGCACCCTTTAGAATTGTGCACAATCCTGAGGCACACCAGTCTGAGGGCTCGTTCACACCAGGAGGTGATGTCATCGGTTGGCATGGCCTGGGGGTGGGACGGGGGGGTTGGTGACCCGCACAGCTTTCTAGGTTGCTGACTTTACTGCAGATAGCAGCAGGGAGGAGGAGAGAGCCTGGATGAGGTGTAGGCTGTACTCTCCCATTCTCTCTGTATAGAGGAGTTAAAGTGATACTAAAGTCTCAGGTTTTTTTTGTAGGTAAAAATAACAAACATATAGGCCCGGATTCACAGACAGCGGCGCACATTTATGCCGCCGTAGCGTATCTCCTTTACGCTACGCCGACGCAGCGCAGAGAGGCAAGAATGGAATTCACAAAGCATTTCCTCCCAAAACTGCGCTGGGTTTCCTAGGCGTAAGCCGGCGTGAGCCATGCAAATGAGGCGTGACCCCATGCAAATGATGGGCCGAGCGCCAGACAGATACGTATGCGTCGCATGCGCCGTCCCGTGGACGCATCTCAGTGCGCATGCTCACAATCACGTCGGAACAACTGCCTAAGATACGCCAGATCACTGCCTACGGTGTGAACGTAACCTACACCTAGTCATATTCGCGTCCAACGTAAACTACGTTAAATACGCGGGCTTGTGTTCCCTGGTGCAGCCCTTTGCATGGATGCTGCTGAGTTACACCTCCTTTATGGGGCATAACTTTACATCGGAACATACAACTTACGCGCACCAGTCATAGCCTGCGTCGGGCGCAAGTATGATAGTGAATCGGCGTATCTCCCTCATTTGCATATTTGAATAGAAAATCAATGGGAGCGCCACATGCGTCCAGTGTAAATATGCGCCCATTCTATGCCGGTGTAGGCAAGTTACGTCGGTGGAATAAAGCCTGTTTTTAGGCGTATCTTAGTTTTGTGGGCACAGCGCACAGATACGACGACGCATATTTGCACTTACGCGGCGTATCTCGAGATACGTTGATGCAAGTGCTTTGTGAATCCGGGCCATACTTGCCTGCCCTGTGCAGTGGTTTTGCACAAAGCAGCCTGGATCCTCCTCTTCTCTGGCCCCTTTTCGGAGCTTCTGGCCCCTCCCTCTTGTTGCATGCCCCCACAGCAAGCAGCTTGCTATGGTAGCACCCGAGCTGAGCCACGGCTCCCTGTTTCCATTCAGACAGGGAGCCGTGGCCTGGCCTTGCCCCCTTTCTCTTCTCATTGTCTAACTGCCTCGGCCACGTGAGACAACAGCTGATCGTCAGCTCGGCTCCACCCGGGCACTATTCGATAGCCGGGCACTATTTGACAGAACATCGGGACTTGCTGACAGCCTCCCATTATGCACAATCACAGTGTGGGCGGGCACACGCCCAAAACCAAGAAGTAAGCAGCGATGTACAGGTACATTACCTTGCCTAAAGTGGCGGCTCGCTACAGTACATTGCAGGCAGGCATGCGGCAAGTGGATCTCTTTAAAACTTACCAAAACTGTGTGAAAGGAGGGAAAACAGACAATTTTTTCTCTTTTAACCGGTTAACGCATGCCGCATGTACATATACGTCCACAGTATGGCACGTACAGGCATATGGGCGTACATGTACGTCCCCGCCTTTCCGCGGGTCGGGGGTTTCGATCAGACCCCCCCCCCCGGTACATGCGGCGGTCGCTAACCCGCGGGGAGCGATCCGGGACGAGGGCGCGGCTATTCGTTTCTAGCCGCCCCTCGCGATCGCTCCCCGGAGCTGAAGAACGGGGAGAGCCCCGTGCTTCACTGTGGCGGCTGCATCGATCGAGTGATCCTTTTTATAGGGAGACTCGATCGATGACGTCAGACCTACAGCCACACCCCCCTACAGTTGTAAACACACACTAGGTGAACCCTAACTCCTACAGCACCCCCTGTGGTTAACTCCCAAACTGCAACTGTCATTTTCACAATAAACAATGCAATTTAAATGCATTTTTTGCTGTGAAAATGACAATGGTCCCAAAAATGTGTCAAAATTGTCCGAAGTGTCCGCCATAATGTCGCAGTCACGAAAAAAATCGCTGATCGCCGCCATTAGTAGTAAAAAAATAATAATATTAAAAATGCAATAAAACTATCCCCTATTTTGTAAACGCAATAAATTTTGCGCAAACCAACCGATAAACGCTTATTGCGTTTTTACCAAAAATAGGTAGAAGAATACGTATTGGCCTAAACTGAGGGGAAAAAAAATTGTATATATGTTTTTGGGGGATATTTATTATAGCAAAAACTAAAAAAAATTGTATTTTTTTCAAAATTGTCGCAATAAATAAAAACCGCAGAGGTGATCAAATACCACCAAAAGAAAGCTCTATTTGTGGGGAAAAAAGGATGCCAATTTTGTTTAGGAGACATGTCACATGACCGCGCAATTGTCTGTTAAAGCGACGCAGTGCCGAATCGCAAAACCTGGACTGGGCATTTAGCTGCAAAATGGTCCGGGGCTTAAGTGGTTAATTACACAGTCCCTTATAATTCTTAGTCATTGTATGATCTAAATAAGATTGTACAATCAGATTGAATAGGGCATAGGCGGCTTTTGTAGGGAAGCCCAGGAACTTGTACCGGTATTGAAAGGTACAAGCTTTAAAAATTGGTAATTTGCCAAGAGATGCTCAGTTTCATTACTTTTATGTGTTAGTTATGCACTCCTCGTTATGTAGCAACAGTGTGCTGGAAGTGTCTATTGATGATGCCTGCTCCCTATAGACAGACAGCAATCTCTGCTGCAATACAGATCAATGAAGCCCAGCACCAACATCACACAGGAGTGTCTCCGAAGGCCGCAGTGTACAATGCAATATTACAATCTCATGTATTTTCCTGCAGACCAGTAAACCAACAGCCCTCGGAAACGCCTGTGTGAAGATTCTGTTGTCATGACAACTATGATGTCATCAGCTCTTTAGCCAAGTGTGATTTTTTATTTTTTTTAAAAGAACAAAAATAGACATTTGAAGTGACAAGCTAATGGAGTTGCAGTGTTGGCTCCTTTATCATACTGTAGGTCACGACTCGGTACTTAAAGGTGTTTAGAATCTTGGTGCTCACTGACATGAATAACGTGGGTCCTACATGTTTATTCTTTGCAAAAGAAGTTTCATTTTAGAAATACCAACAAATAGTCCTAAGACCTGATTTGTAACTATACTATTAGGTAGATTCAGTAAGAATTAGGCCGACTTATCAGTAGATAAGCCGGCCTAACTCAGAATCTACGCCGACGTATGTTTAAGCGTATGCTCAAACAGAGATACGCTTAAACATATCTAAGGTACGACGGCTTGCACCGTCCTATCTTAGATTGCAATTTTTCGGATGGCCGCTAGGTGGTGCTTCCATTGGGGTCGGCGTAGATTATGTAAATGAGTTTGTACGCCGATTCACGAACGTACGCCCGGCCGCCGCAGTCGTTTTACGCCGTTTCCGTAAGGCCTTAGGAGGCCTAAAGTTATTCCACCTATTAGGTGGAATAACAATGTTAAAGTATGGCCGCCGTTCCCTGCCGCGAGATTCGAAATTTTAACGTCGTTTGCGTAAGTCGTCCGCGAATCGGGATTTACGTAGTTTACGTCCACGTCGAAATCAATAGGCTCGTGTGGCGTACGTAACCGCAATGCACACTGGGAAATGTAGTCGCCCGGCGCATGCGCAGTGACAAAAATACGTGAGGTCAAGCCTCATTACCATCAAACTCACCCCCCCCAACCCATTTGAATTAGGCGCCCTTACGCCCGCCGCATTTACACTACGCCGCCCTAAGTAAGGAGGCAAGTATTTTGAGAATCATGTACTTACCTCTCTTACTTAAGGCAGTGTAGTGTAAACACGCTAGGCTACGCCGACCTAAATTTGCGCGCCCCTACCTGAATCTACCCATATATCTCCCAACTGTCCCTGATTTCGAGGGACTGTCCCTGATTTGGAGCAATGTCTCTCTGTCCCTCATTCCACCTCAGTTGTCCCTCTTTTAGGTCTGATCTATATAGTTGTATATAAAATGCACTTTTTCTCTTTCAAAAAATGTTTCCCAGTGCTAAACCTTCCATCCAAATTCTAAACAGCATCATTTGTAAATGTCAAAAGCCAATATAAAGTAATAGTAGTGGTTAAAAAAAGCCCTTGTGGTTTTAACTTATCTATTTTTGGGGTTAATTCTCCTTTAAGGGGGCGTATCCTATTCCTACATACACTTGCTGGTAGGTGTCCCTCATTCCCATCTCAAAAAGTTGGGAGGTATGCTATATATGTATATATAATAACATGGCCATAGATGGGTAGAATTTCAAAAAATAATTATTGGGAAGAGAAGGTTCTAAGAAAGTTTGTTAGTTTTTTTTCTAGTCATTAGTGGGTCAAACTGATTTCCGAGTCATCTGTACACAACAACAAGGCAGGGTTTACACTTGAAGGAGTAATTTGATGACTTGTGATAGAAGAAGGAGGCGGATTTGAAATCCCCTACCCCACCTTCTAGCACAAATCCTCTCCCCTTCCAAAGCACCCCCCCAAGCACATATCAGACCCCCTTGCCGAAGCTTCTAGCACAAGTTCTCTCTGCCCCCAAAGTGCCACAGCAGCACATCACATATTCAACCCCCCCCCCCCTCCCCCTTCTATATAGAACAAGTCCTCTCTTCTCCCAAAGCACCCTTCAGCACATATCCTCTTACCCCCTTCCCAAATCAAAGAGACACTGCTGCCACAGAGGGGCAACTGCGGCATTTGGGACCTTGGGCTACCCAGCAAGAGAGGGTGTAAGGATTATTGCTGAAAGGGTATTTTACACTTTCTTTACCCCTACACTATACATTACACACCCCTGACTTCTGCACTCTATTTTTTTTTTGTTGTACTCCTGACTCTCATGCATTACACACTCCTGTCCCCTGCACTCTGTGCATTACATATTCCTGAACCCTGCATTTTGTGCATAACACTCCTGTCCTGTGTACTCTGTGCATTACATATTCCTGACCAGGGCCATCTTTAAGGCAGGGCAAAGGGGGAAGCTGCCCTGGGCCCTGTCATTGTTGTGGGGCCCAAAGCAGCTGCCTCGTACTTGCCAACTATCCCAGTTTAAATTCCCACATCCCTTGAGCTTTTAGTCCCGTGCTGTGTCCTGATATTTCAGTGTGAAGTTCTGTTACATATGCTGCCCAGCTCTGCCTTATTGTTGTGTACAAATGACTCACCCACAGACCCTGTGTTTACATGTAATTACTGGCATTTATATGTAAATAGCGATCAGCAGCATTCATATGTAAATAGAGGCAGTATTCATATGTATATCATGCCCCCCTGAGGTCATATCCAGGGCCGGCCTTTGGGGTGTGCGAGCTGTGCGGCCGCACAGGGTGCCACACACTGGGGGGGTGTCAGACCGGCACCCCCTCCGTGATTGTATTACACCCCCGGTGGCACCTGGGTTTAGGCAGCAACACACTGGCACAGGCAGGGAGAGGCGAGCTAGCTACAGTGGTGAGGGGGAGGGGGTGTGCAGGGTGACACTGCTGCACCTACCATCCTCTCCTCTTGCGGCCACAGGCTGCCTGTCTGTGCGATCTTGGATGACGCACAGCCGAGTGAAGCTGCCTCCCCCTCCTCTCTGTTTATGTGTAAACAGGGGGAGGGGACCTGCTGTGCATGTGCTGCCATGCTGATCTAAGGTACTGAACGGGGGGGTTGCACTGAAAGAGGGGGGCTACACTGAAGGGGGGCTACACTGAAGGGGGTCTGCATTGAAGGGGGGGGGGTCTGCATTGAAGGGGTGGATACACTGAAGGGGGTCTGCACTGAAGGGGGGTCTGTGTAACATGCAGGGTGTCCAGAGGTGCAGGGTGCTGTGTAATGTAAAGAGGCCCAGAGGTGCAGGGGGCTGTGTAATGTAAAGTTAAATTAAAACAAATTATTTGTTACAAATATTTTTTTCCTCTTTGTGTATGTTTAGGTGACCAGGGGGCGAGGGGTGAAGATGGGGGGGGCGCCACAGGATTAGCTTGCACAGGGCGCCTGAACACCTAAGGCCGGCCCTGGTCATATCCATCATCAGGTTTACTGAATGCTGCCCACTGGGGAGATAAAGGAGCATGATTGAAAGTCCTGTCTGCAACTGTGGCCATTAAGCCTAACATCAGCCTGTTCTGCAAAGGTAAGCAAATTAGTGGAGGGGAGGGTAGTGTGGGGTGAAGGAATTACAGTTTGGGGTGCACAGGTGAGCAAGAAGGGGATGTATGAAGGTAAGGAAGGTGGGTGCAAAGATGAACAGAAGAGGCAGGTATAGGGTGACCACATTTCCAAACTACCATTCAGGGACACCCCTCTTCCCAAAAATCAGCTTGTGCTGTAACGAATCACAGCACAGTGATTGGACACCAGAGGCAGGATTTATGATTTCTCCAATCACAAGCAGGGGGCAGGGATTGTGCTCTTCTGGACATTCCTGGGCAGGGCAAGTACTGTCAAGTGAGTAAAGCAGTGATGTGGCGGCCTTTTTTGGGGGCATCGGATTGGCCTGGAGGGTAGCTGTGTCAGTTTCATTCTGGGACACTGTACTGTCCTGAAATGAAGGTGCCCGGGACAGACCTGCAAAATGTGGGACTGTCCCGGGCAATCCGAGACACCTGGTCACCCTAGGCAGGTAGAGTTAAAGGGGAGGGGGATTGGAGTAGAGAGGATGGGGGAGTTTTAGGATGCAAAGGTTAGCATGGGTTTTAGGATGCAAAGGTGTACTGACAGGGTGGATAAAGATGTAAATTACGTGTAGAACAGCACATTCATTTATTTCTATGTGCTACAAATGTGGAAGAAAGTCCCAAACCCTTTTTCAAAATCACACGATGCCAAGGCACATGTCGGCAGATGTGCGAGGGTGTCAATGGCACTGCTGTGTATCTGCTAAAGGGCAGCACGTTTCTGTGGTGTCAGGAAAGCTATTTTGCATGCGTTCCCAACACACACAAATGTGAATGCAGGCTATATGTCTCAGCTACATTGGTGGTCAGTGTAAATCTTCTCATTACATTGGTGCTTGGTGTAGAATCCTTTCATTCACACTAGTGGCCGGTGTAAATGCCCCCCTTACATTGGTGGTCAGTGTAAATCTTCTCATTACATTGGTGGTTACTGCTGTGAATCTTTCCATTACATTAATGGTCAGAGTAAACCCCTATTACATTGGTGACAAGTGTTGAAACTCCTCTTTTTATTGGTAGTCTGTAAAAAAAAAAAAAATCAGCATTGCCATTGATCACAGAGAAATATTTGAGGTAACATACACTTTAAAACAGGGTGCCCATAAGTTGGCGCCCTCTGATATGGCCCGCAACCTCCTGCTCTGGGATGACGGGTTGGCAAGCCCAGATCACGGGTTCCCAATCTGCCATCTCAGAGTATCAGTGGTAAGGATGGAGCTGGCGGTAGAGGAAGCATGCGGCTGCAGTAGAGAGCAGAGCTGATGCTTCGGGTATAGCGCCGGCTCCTGTCACAGGCAGAGTGATACCAAATGCACCCTGACTGGGACAGCAACAGCCTGGGACAGATACCTGCAGGGATTCTGAGAAAGAAGTGAAGATTGAGGTTAGTGGGGTAGATTCACGTAGCTGCGCTTTAAGTTACGGCGGCGCAGCGTATTGTATTTACGCTACGCCGACGCAACTTACAAGAGCAAGTGCAGTATTCACAAAGCACTTGCTCCATAAGTTGCGGTGGCGTAGCGTAAATGGGGCCGGCGTAAGCGCGCGGAATTCAAATGTGGAAGGGGGGCGTGTTTTATGTAAATCGATGATGACCTGACGTGATTGACGTCGTCCGTGTACATATCCTAGTGTGCATTGCTCCCGAGTACGCCGCAACGACGTATTGGTTTCGACGTGAACGTAAATTACGTCCAGCCCTATTCGCGAACGACTTACGCAAACGACGTAAAAAATTAAAATTTCGAAGCGGGAACGACGTCCATACTTAACATTGGCTGCGCCACCTATTAGCAGGAGCAACGTTACGACGAAAACGACTTACGCAAACGACGTAAAAAACTACCGCCGGGCACACGTACGTTTGTGAATCGGCGTAACTAGGTAATTTGCATACTCTACGCTGAAAACGACGGGAGCGCCACCTAGCGGCCAGCGTGAGAATGCACCCTAAGATACGACGGCGTAAGAGACTTATGCCAGTCGTATCTTAGGCTAATGTCGGCGTATCTTGCTTTCTGAATACAGAAAGAAGATACGCCGGCGCAGATTTGAATTTACGCGGCGTATCTATGGATACGCCGGCGTAAATTCTCTCTGAATCCGGGCCAGTGTTTTTATTAAAATCCAAAAGCAATGGGTATATCTGTTCTCTATACTGGTTACTCTGGGCAACTTTCAAACTGATCCGTGGTGCATCTGCGGGTTACCTGCACTGAGCCATAGACTTCTGTTATTACCTGCGGATTAGGTGTGCATTCTAATGGCACACCAAACTCCTGAATGCAGGTTTTTTTATGCGCTTTAAGAAAGTGCACCACACCTGAAACATATAATAAAAGTCTATGGCAAAGTACAGCTAACCCAGACACTGACCTGGAAATGGGAAGCCAAGCTTTAATAGATTTATATATTTTAAAGAACAAAAATGCAACTAAGTACCAATATGCCAGCAAAGCAACCACCTTTTTTTTTAATGAAAAGGTAGTCAGGTATGGCTGTTGATGTCATGACAGGTGCCCTTTAACATACTGACAGAAACAATAGTTGTTTAAAGTTGAACTATTTCAGCCTAGGAATTTTGCTTGTTTCAAGGTTGTATGTTAATAAAAGGGATTTTATTGCCACAATCGAAATCTAAGTATAAGTTTATGAGTTTTCCAGAGATAATTTTCTATTTTAAGGTCTGGTTGTTTAAGGGCAACTTTTGTATTTGGCCATTTATCTGTTATTTTTATCCTTCTTGGTTTACCTTGTTATTTCCTGGAGAATAACACAAATAAATCACAGCTTTAATAATGTAAAGAACCATTAAAAAAGAATTCAATAAAAAAAAACAAAAAATTCTCCCACACAGTGGGGCTGTGCCCACGCTGCATGGGTTAACTGCTTGGTTTGTCTAGGGGGTACACCCAAAGGTTATGCTTGATCCTCCAGAAAACTGCACTCCCCCATGTCCAGTGATGGACTGTTCCTGCCGTCCTCATGTTCAGAACTGGTTTGTGTGCGTGATGACGTCAGGAACATTCACAAGACTGCTAACGCACAGGGGGCAGGAGCGGCGGGGACTAGTCTTGCGCTTGGAGGAATGGCAGCAGGGCTCAAGTCCTGTGGGAACGGAGTTCCTGCACTTTTTTCACAGCAGGAACAGCCGAGAGCAGCCGAGCCGCCCGAGCCAATCCTTCACTAAGCAGCGATGCCCAGCTCGAGTCGCTGTCAGGGGCAGGCGAACCTTAGTAATCTTTTATGTTACTGGTCGCTTCCTCTAATCCCGCGATAACTCGCTGCAGACCTCCACAATGTCTCCTGGGAACAATGACAAAATCTCCCAGGAGACATTGCGGCATCGAGGAAGTGACAGAATACCCGCACACTACCCGATGAATTCATATACAGGAAGCGGCCAGTAACATAAAGGATTACCAAGGTACAGTGGATAAAAAAAAAACAAAAAAACATGCGGTTTAGTAAATATGCATATGAGCGTATCATTATTTTTTTTGGTGGGGTAGTGGATCTTGGGTGGGAGTTCCCACACTTTTTTCCCCAGAGCTTGACCCCTGAATTAGGTAATTTATATCTCCACTCTGCAATCCCCTAGAAAAAAAACCCATACAGTTCAGGCACAGTTCCATTGCATGGGAAAACAAAAAGTTTGCCCAGACTTAAATGTATTGTTACTTTAAATAGGAACTCTGGAAGATGTGCCAAAAAGAGAGGAAATGACTAGTCACCTGTATTGCCAAGTGTCTCCCTGCAGTTGATCTTTACCACCACTAAGATACAATACCTTGTACCGCACTGTGTCTCTGTATCATCATGATAGAGCAGGGTTTTGCTTCCTCATGGCAGAGCCTCCAGCACGGAGAACAGTGAGCAGCACAGCAGTCACATCACCAAATCTTACCCTAGTTCTGGAAAGACCAGCAATCAAAGGTAGCAGTGCCTTAGATCTCACACGGCAGATATACAATTATGAGGTTTTATGCACAGGAATGCCTAAGCACCCCCTCAAAATTGTAGCAAAGTGTCATTTCTTCAGTGTTGTCACATATAGATATAATAAAATATTTACAAAAATTTGAGGGGTGTACTCACTTTTGTGAGATACTGTATACAGTTGCAACATGGTCTTGAATTAAATTGTTAGGAAAGAAAATGATTTTTTTGTGTGTGCAAATTAAAAAATCTTGGTTGCATTCAATGGCCCGTATTTGTGGGAGTATTTTATAGTGTCCCAAAGAAAATGTTGTCACTGAAAGGTAAAGGTTTTCTGACAAATATGTTGGGGTGTACTCATTTATGCTTTCATTTTCGGTATGTTATTTACGTGTGAAAGTTTGCCATCTTAGATGTGATGTCAGCAGCCCCAGCAGACTCGAGAGCTGTCACTCAAATGACATTCTATACTACTCTTCTTCGCTCCTTCCCCAGCTGCTACATAAAAAGTTAACCACTTAAGAAACTCCTACCGACTATATACGTCGGTAGAATGGCACGGCTGGGCTCTTAAAGGCGACATACCTGTACATGCCTGTGCCCAGCCGTGCCATTCTGCCGACGTATATCGTCGGTAGGAGTTTCTTAAGTGACCTGGTCCGAAGCTCTGTGACCATGCCCACGGGACCCGCAGCACCCGCGGACCCGATCGCCGCCGGTGTCCTGCGATCGGGTCACAGGAGCTGAAGAACGGGGATAGGTGTGTGTAAACAGACCTTCCCCGTTCTTCTGTGTGGCAGTGACACTGATTGTCTGTTCCCTGATATAGGGAACGACGATCAGTGACGTCACACCTACAGCCACGCCCCCTACAGTAAGAATCACTTCCTTAGGGCACACTTAACCCCTTAACGCCCCTAGTGGTTAACCCCTTCACTGCCATTGTCATTTTCACAGTAAACCGTGCATTTTTATAGCACTTTTCGCTGTAAAAATGACAATGGTTCCAAAAATGTGTCAAAAGTGCTCCGATGTGTCCGCCATAATGTCGCAGTCGTGAAAAAAAATCGCTGATCGCCGCCATTACTAGTAAAAAAAAAATATTAATAAAAATGCCATAAAACTATCCCCTATTTTGTAAACGCTATAACTTTTGCGCAAACCAATCGATAAACGCTTATTGCGATTTTTTTTTACCAAAAATAAGTAGAAAAATACTTATTGGCCTAAACTGAGGAAAAACAATATTTTTGTTATATATTTTTGGGGATATTTATTATAGCAAAAAGTAAAAAATATTGCATTCTTTTCAAAATTGTCGCTCTATTTTTGTTTATAGCGCAAAAAATAAAAACCACAGAGGTGATCAAATACCACCAAAAGAAAGCTTTATTTGTGGGGAAAAAAGGACGTCAATTTTTTTGGGAGCCACGTCGCACGACCTAGCATTTGTCAGTAAAAGCGACGCAGTGCCGAATCGCAAAAACTGGCCAGGTCCTTTACCTGCATAATGGTCCGGGTCTTAAGTGGTTAAAGAGGAACTCCACTCCACTTTACAATTTCTTTCCCCTCTTACCACGTCTACTGGGTTGTCCTTAAAACACATCATCACTCACACACCCAGCTAATCCAGCATTGTCATTTGTAAGCCACTGCTCAGTCATACCACACTGGATTCCATGCCGCCATCTTTTTTTCTGACATGGTCAGGGAGCCGGTTGTTACTTCTTGGCTCTTGGAACCTCTGATGCCACAGCACAGTACATGCACAGTGTGATAGGGAAATTGCCCTTTACAAGGAGGAGAGGGCTATGATGTGCAAGGAGCGGGTGGGGGCTGTGCTATGGAATTTATTCTTCTAAAGTAGTCAAATCTGCTAGCAATTAAATAAAAATAAAAAAAATAGCTTATGACAAGAAAAAACTTTTTATATTTTTATATTTTACGTTACCCATTCAAGGTTATCATTTAAACTGTAAACGAAATATAAGTATATACAATATATATATATATGTTGTACAGGAAAAGTGATATATGTTCCTCCACAAATTCTTAGATTTGCAATCTAAGATAATTACCAGCAAAGACTTCAGGGTAAAGAAGGATAGTTCTTTATCCCGTGTTGGGAAAGTTGGTTCCGGGGCTGGTTTTATTTGGGAGTCTGATAGAGCTCTGGGTGGGACAGACACCCAATACCATGGATCCGCAGTTTGTTTTCCTTCCAGGCCTTGATTAAGGCAGCTGGTCTCGGCTCTCAGAGTGGGTCTCCATGTGAGGAGGCATATTGCATGGCTGCTCATCCCTGATTTTGGATCCAAGTGTTTGCATTTGTAAGGACACTTACTACAAGACCAAGGACTGGTCAGTCTATGGACACAGTAAGGCTCGGTAGAGCTGAAGTTTATTGTTGTTTGTTTGATGGCAAGATGGTTTTCTTCTATTTGGGAATATCCTGTGGAATAAATGTGATGTTTTCCTAAAGAAACTGCGAGTTTGTCTCTGCATTGGCTGCATTCACACCTGAGCGTTTTGTCGCCTGAAGTGCGACGCTCAAAAACGCTAGACAGGAAAAAATACATTATTCCCTATGGAGATGGGCGTTTTTGAGCGTTTCTATTTCCCATAGAAAGTAATGTAAACGCTCGATTCAATCGACTAGCGCGACAACGAGCGTTTGCTACGGGCGTTTTGTCGCTTTAATCAATAGAACATTTCACCCAGGCAGAAGATAAAAAAAATCTACCAACAAGTGATGAAAAGATGATAATTTTTCCTATTGGCTAAAATAAAAAACGTCGAAGTACAAAAACGTCAGACGACGCTGTATGCAAACGCGCAAATAAGCATGAATACGCGTGAAAAAACGACCGAACGACCTTCGCTCAGGTGTGAATGCAGCCTAATCGCTTACAAAATATATATATATATATATATATATATATATAAGTTCAGGGGGCAGGATAGCACTGGCCAGGCAGAACATAGTTCTAGTATATTATGTTAAAAAAAGAAAGTAGCGTACAACTCTTTACACACATAGTTGCTCCTTTAACCACTTATCTACCAGACGCCGTCAATTGACGGCGGCATAGTAGCTCATTTGTTCTGACACAACGTCCTCGTCTTTTAAAGCTGCTAGGGGGCACGCGCACCCGCCGCGTTACTGGGAACACGATGCACGTGACCGCGATGGCCGCTGGCACCTGCGATTGCCCAGTAACTGAGCAGGATGTGGATCTCTGTGTGTAAACCCAAAGATCCACGTCCTGTCAGGGAGAGGAGACCGATGCTGTGTCCCTTGTACATAGGAACACAGATCGGTCACCTCCCCCAGTCAGTCCCCTCCCCCCACAGTTACAATCACTCCCAGGGAACACATTTAACCCCTTCCTCGCCCCCTAGTGTTAACCCCTTCCCTGCCAGTCCCATTTATACAGTAATCAGAGCATATTTATAGCACTGTTCACTGTATAAATGTGAATGGTCCCAAAAATGTGTCAAAAGTGTCCGATGAGTCCGCCATAATGTCGCAGTCCCAATAAAAAAAAATCGCAGATTGCCGCCATTACTAGTAAAAAAAAAAAAAAAAAAAAAACATTATGTCCCCTATTTTGTAGGCGCTATAACTTTTGCGCAAACCAGTCACTATACGCTTATTGCGTTTTTTTTTTTTACCAAAAATATGTAGAAGAATACATATCGGCCTAAACTGAGAAAAATACTTTTTTTTTTTTTTTATTAAATGGGATATTTATTATAGTAAAAAGTTTTTTTTTTTTAATTGACGCTCTTTTTTTTTTTGTTTATAGCACAAAAAATAAAAACCGCACAGGCGATCCAATACCACCAAAAGAAATCTCTATTTGTGGGAAAAAAAGGACGTCAATTTTGTTTGGGAGCCACGTCGCACGACCGCGCAATTGTCAGTTAAAGTGACGCAGTGCCGAAAGCTGAAATTTCGCCTGGGCAGGAAGGGGGCATATGTGCAGAGTAAGCAATTGGTTAAAGGGGTTGTAAAGGTACAATTTATTTTTCCTAAATAGCTTCCTTTACCTTAGTGCAGTCCTCCTTCACTTACCTCATCCTTCCATTTTGCTTTTAAATGTCCTTATTTCTTCTGAGAAATCCTCACTTCCTGTTCTTCTGTCTGTAACTCCACACAGTAATGCAAGGCTTTCTCCCTGGTGTGGAGTGCCGTGCTCACCCCCTCCCTTGGACTACAGGAGAGTCAGGTCGCTCTCTACGTTGCATATAGAGAAAGGAGCTGTGTGTTAGTGGGCGTCCTGACTCTCCTGTAGTCCAAGGGAGGGGGCGAACACGACACTCCACACCAGGGAGAAAGCCTTGCATTACTGTGTGGAGTTACAGATAGAAGAACAGGAAGTGAGAATTTCTCAGAAGAAATAAGGACATTTAAAAGCAGAATGGAAGGATGAGGTAAGTGAAGGAGGACTGCACTAAGGTAAAGGAAGCTATTTAGGATTTTTTTTTTTTTTTACCTTTACAACCCCTTTAAGAAGTAATTTTCCAGCTGTCTGATGCTCTACCTCTTCTTTGAGCTATTCTTATGTTCCCCTGTACATTGCTGAGGCCGCTGACAAAGGAATGCCAAGCTACTCATGTCAAGCGGAAAAGTCAGCGGTTAGAGGAAAGCCCAGCCACAACCTTGATTAGCAGTTATGTGATTCCTGTGTGCTCTCCTCCACAAGTAGCTGGGTGGTCGGCTCTCCCCTGTGTGTTCAGCCAATGCAAGCATGATCTGTCCAAAATAAAGAGCACTCACAGGCTTTATGTGTGTATTAGCAGGCAGAATGGAAGAAATGTTCTTTGTAGCTAATTTATGCCATATGTTCTTGTTCTCTGTAAATAATAATAGATGTTTTTATTGGTTTTGGTATGACATTTTGTTTCTGCATTCTATATAAAACCAAAGGTAATTCCTATTAATGTCAAAGCCTCTAATCTTCACTCTCTTGAAGAAACAACCATAGCACTGGAATCTTCAGCATCTGACAGTTTCTGGTATGTCGGACGCCTGTGTCCCTCAGCTCACCCACCCCTCATCCTGCCTCACCTACCCCTCACCCACCCCTCATCCTGCCTCACCTACCCCTCACCTACCCCCTCATCCTGCCTCACCTACCCCCTCATCCTGCCTCACCTACCCCCTCATCCTGCCTCACCCACCCCTCATCCTGCCTCACCTACCCCTCACCTACCCCCTCATCCTGCCTCACCTACCCCTCACCTACCCCCTCATCCTGCCTCACCCACCCCTCATCCTGCCTCACCCACCCCTCATCCTGCCTCACCTACCCCTCACCCACCCCTCATCCTGCCTCACCCACCCCTCATCCTGCCTCACCTACCCCTCACCCACCCCTCATCCTGCCTCACCTACCCCTCACCTAGCCCCTCATCCTGCCTCACCTACCCCTCACCTACCCCCTCATCCTGCCTCACCTACCCCTCACCTACCCCCTCATCCTGCCTCACCCACCCCTCATCATGCCTCACCCACCCCTCATCCTGCCTCACCTACCCCTCACCTACCCCCTCATCCTGCCTCACCCACCCCTCATCCTGCCTCACCTACCCCTCACCTACCCCCTCATCCTGCCTCACCTACCCCTCACCTACCCCCTCATCCTGCCTCACCCACCCCTCATCCTGCCTCACCCACCCCTCATCCTGCCTCACCTACCCCTCACCCACCCCTCATCCTGCCTCACCTACCCCTCACCTAGCCCCTCATCCTGCCTCACCTACCCCTCACCCACCCCCTCATCCTGCCTCATCCTGCCTCACCTACCCCTCATCCACCCCTCATCCTGCCTCACCTACCCCTCACCCACCCCTCATCCTGCCTCACCTAATGTCAGTGACAGGGAAGGGGTTAACACTAAGGGGCGATCAAGGGGTTAAATGTGTTCCCTCGTGGGTGTTTCTTACTGTGGGGGGATGGGACTGACTGGGGGAGGAGACATATCGCTGTTTGTCATTGCTACAAACAGCAGATTTGTCTCTTCTCTCCTGTCAGAAGAGAGAGTTTACTCACACAAATCCCTGTTTTGGCTTTCGTGCCCACGATCGTGGGTGGCCGTGTAGCGGGCACGCCTGCTATGGCTCTTAAAGGAGCCGACGTACCCATTCAGAGATTTGTGGGAACGGGCCACTTTGCCAACGTATATCGGGGTAAGCCGGTTGGCAAGTTTGTAGAAAAAAACAATTGTCAGGGCAAATAGTACTTTTTACATTGTCAATAATTATGTTTGGTTCGGTTTCAATTTCATCCGGTGCCAATATTGTTTGAACAGGAAGTGGAATTTTGGACGCCTATCTATACCTAGTAATTTGTGTTCTTTGTAATGATTTCCTTGGCAAATAATTGCGCACACACACCCTGAGCTATGTGCGGGGTCAGAATGACCTCACGTGGCTGTTAAACGGTTATATTTGTAATTCTGTTCAGCTTTTCTATGTGGTCTTTAGTCTACTTTACAGGGGTCATTTCAACAGAATTCTGTCTGTGCCCCAGTTAGAAAGATGCACCCCCCCCCTGTTTATCATTAAAAGGGAAAGTAAAAGCAGATCCCAAATTGTGGGCTGTCCCCAGAAAAGTAATGGAGGGGAAATCTTCCAACGTGGACACTAGTTCTGGTGATCTGGGTGTCCCAAAGAGCTTCCCTTAATTCTCAGGAATTTCTTCTCACTTTCTGTTTTGGCTATGGGACAGGAAGTGATGTGGAATCTGCCCAATGGGACACAAATTGCAAGAAAAACAACCTGACAGGGGTTATGACCCTTCCTTGCTCTATCAGATTTTTTTTTTATTCTTTACCTATAATTCTACCCGAATTACTTTTACTAAGTAAAGTTACAAGAAAGGAAACCCCTTGTCTCCTTAACCACTTCCCGCCCGGTCAATATGGAACCCGGGAAGTGGTTCTGTTATCCTGACTGGACGCCTATTGACGTCCAGCAGGATAACATGCTGGCGCGCGGCGATCGGTGATGCGGGGTGTCAGTCTGACACCCTGTATCTCCGATCTTGTTAAAGAGCCTCCGGTGGAGGCTCTTTACCACGTGATCAGCCGTGTCCAATCACGATGTAAACAAAAAGAGCCGTTGATCGGCTCTTCCTCACTCGAGTAGAGCCGATCGCGACTCTCCTGACGGGGGGGGGGTCGGGTTTTTCCTCTCATTGTTCATCAACGCATCCCCCCCTGGGATGCCCACACTGGACCACCAGGGAAGCCTTCAACATGTGGATGGCAGGTACAACCCCCATGGCCATCCACATGTTTCAAAACATGCCCAACATGTGCCAATCAGTGCAGCTCTATTTGTGGGGGAAAAAAGGACATCAATTTTGTTTGGGTGCCACTTGTAATTGTCAGTTAAAGCGACTCAGTGCCGTATCGCAAAAAGTGCTCTGGTCAGGAAGGGGATAAATCTTTCCGGGGCTGAAGTGGTTAACAATTGCCTCATTCTGATTTCTGTTTTGCTTTACATTTTAAGCCAATGGAAACAAAATCCGCTCTTTTAAATGTGGCACAATCACAGACCTAATTACGTAGGCTCTATTTATATCAAACTGCAAGATATATAGCAGTGCCATTGCATTGTGAGTTCCAGGCGTCTCTTCTGTATATCAGAAGTCCTGAGAGAGGCCAGATACTTCAATCCTAGGAGCAGAAGAACGTCAGCTTGGATAACAGGCCTGCTTATAAATCACTACGAGCTGCGTTAACCCGTTTTATGAAATGTAAAGTTCTCCACTTGGGTTGAGGAACTATGTGCTGCGTGTGCTACAGACAGTGAAGGGTGTCCAAGGTGAAGCAAGTACAAGTCACTGCAGAGCAGCCGCCACGCAGGATTTTGGCCACCTTTTACCCACACCCAATAAAAATGTCAGCAGATGGGGGGTAAAAGCACAGTCACCACTTTATTGGAGAGTAGTTCTTGCCAGCAATAAATTGCTCTACAAGAACTTTTAATTGTTGTCAGCCACAGGTTAATCCCCAGAATTATGGATCCAACCATTATGTTCTATTTAATGAGATGATATTTCCCGCTGAGCATCCTCCCTGTCTGTTCCTGAAGGCAGATCCATGGGGAGGATACACAACGATAAAGGTGGAAAGAAAACAGGAGTAGCTCACAAAAGCTTTAAAAGTAAAATTAAAAGCAAATCTTTTTTTGTCATATTGGATAGAGTAAGGGAGGGTTATAACCCCTGTTACTTGTTTTGCCATCTGTGTCCCTTTGGGGAAATTTCCCTTCACTTCCCTTACACAGCCAAAACAGGAAGTGTTCCTGGTTCTCACCAGGGTCGCCAGAACTAGTGTATCCTCTATTCTTGTTCTGGTGACAACCAAAAAAGTTGTGATTTTTCCTTTACTTCTACTCTTGGTGACCATGGTAAATATGACAAATAAGAGAGGGTAAATCTCCCTAATAAGGACTTAGGGCCAGATTCACAGAATAGATACGACGGCGTATCTCCTGATACTCCGTCGTATCTCTTGTCGTATCTATGCGGCTGATTCATAGAATCAGTTCCACATAGATAGCCCTAAGATCCGACAGGTGTAATTGACTTACACCGTCGGATCTTAGGATGCAATACCTCGGCCGCCACTGGGTGGAGTTTGTGTAGTTTTCCAGCATCGGGTATGCAAATTAGCAGTTACGGCGATCCACGAAGGTTTTCGCGTTCGTTACGTCGGCGCAAGTCTTTTTTTTCCGTCGCAAAGTTAGGTGTGCTATTAACATGGTGTAAAATTACTCCACCATGTTAAAGTATGGCCGTTGTTCCCGCGTCGATTTAGAATTTTTTTTTCCGGCATAGGTACGGTACGCACGTCGCGATTCAAACACGTCACGCCTCTGTAATTTCACGCAAAGCACGTTGGGAAAATTGCGAACGGAGCATGCGCAGAACGTCCGGCGCGGGAGCGTGCCTAATTTAAATGGTACACGCCCCATTTGAATTGGGCGGGCTTGCGCCGGACGTGTTTACGATACAACGCCGCAAGTTTACAGGTAAGTGCTTTGTGGATCAGGCACTTACACTGAAAACTTGCGGCGGTTTAACGTAAATGGGTTACGTTGCGCCGCCGCAATTGTACGAGAATCTGGCCCCTAGACAGCAATTAAAAAAATAATCCCTCTCTCTAAAAAAAATTGTTTTTCCTTTTGTTGTACTTAAAAGCAGGGGTACTCAACCTTTTGAAGAGGGAGGGCCACTTAAGTGACTTGGTAACTGGTAGTAGGCCACAATGAAATGAAACTGTTCAGAATTGTTTTATTTTTTAATTTTGAATAGCATAATAAATAGCAGAAAAATAAGAGCCAGGTTCACACTGGGGCGACTCGTCAGGCGACTCAGCCGCCTGACAAGTCGCGTCCCATTCTATTGAATAGTACCGTTCCAATAGGAGCAACGCAAGTCACTCCGACTTAGAAAAAGGTTCTTGTACGACTTTGGGGGCGACTTGCATTGACTTCTTTACAGAAGTTATTTTGCAAGTCGCCTCTGAAGTCGTCTTTAAGACGCCTTCCGAGTCGCCCCCGAAGTCGTGCCGCCCCAGTGTGAACTGGCTCTAAGGGTCCGGTAAATGACATATTTACTGGCTCATTCCCCGCATCTCCCCTGGTTTAATGATCATGGTGTCCCTGTGCTTCATTTAGCAAACTTGCCTGACCTAAACCCCATAGAGAATCTGTGGGGTATTGTCAAGAGGAAAATGAGAGACACCAGACCCAACAATGCAGAGTGGCTTAGTGTCTGAAGGCCACTATCAAAGCAACCTGGACTTCCATAACACCTCAAGAGTGCCACATGCTGATCACCTCCATGCCACGCCCAGGGGCGGATTGGGCCGGGGTGCAAGGTGGAGATTTCCCCCCAGGCCACCCCGACTTGTATGCAAATGGCTGCGGCCCTCGCTGACGTTTTTTTTTTCTTTGATGAAGTTGGCCAAATGCACAGCCGCATGCTGTGGCATGATTCTGGGACTTGTACAGTAGCGGCAGGCCACACAAACGCCCTGTGATTGGCCACAAATGAACGGAAACTAGAGTAAAGAAAATGTGCACAATTCTAGTTTTCTTTTAGCTACAGTAGGGTAGGATTAGATTACCTGTCAGGTGTTTATCACCGTCTGTGCCCCCATCAAGGAGATTCACACTATTTGTCCTGGTTACCACTGCCACTGGGACAGAAAATGAGCGAAAAAAATACAACGTTCTTTATAAGAACAGGAATAGAGGGGAAACCTTCCAATGGGGACACTTGTTCTAGTGGCAACTAAGAGGGGAATTACCTCACTTTGGAGAGATTTTCTTTCACTTCCAATTGTATCTACAGGGCAGTATGTGGAAATATATATATTTTAAATGTGACAGACTGGCAAAAACCCACAGTTTAGGTAAAGTCCTGGCCTGGGAGTGAGAGATAGGTAAAGGATCAACAATTGGATGGGGGTCAACACTTTCACTGCCATGACCACCAAAACAAGGGGGTGGGGGGTGGTAGCACTGGCATGACCACCAATGCAGAGAGGAGAGGGATAACTTTTATTGCCATCAACACCAATCTGGAGGGGGAGATGGGGGTTACCTTTCACTGTTGCTGACCAACAATGTGTGTTAATATTAATAGTACTGACACCAGTGTAGGAGGTTATTATTGCTTCTATTGATGCCAATGTTGGGAGTTATTATTGCATTCACTGACACCAATGTTGGAGGTTATTACTGTGGTCATTGACACCAATGTTGGGGTTTATTATTGGAGCACCTGACATAAATGCTGGGGTTACCGTTGCAATCACTCATTCCAATGTGGGGGGGGGGGGGGTTATTGTTGTGCCACTGATTCCAATGTGTTTTTATTATTTTTCTATTGCAGCTATTGACACCAATGTTGGGGGTTATTGTGGCCACCAGTTAGACTGCTGGGGGTTATTATTAGGGTTGTCCCGATACCACTTTTTTCCCCCCCCAAGTACTTGCCGATACCTATTACCGATTCTTTTTTTTAATGTCATGTGACAGTATTATTTTTTTACAGTGCTTTCTTCTTTTGGGGGGGGGGGGGGGAGTGGATTGTCAGTGTGTGTGTTTTTTTTTTTTTTTTTTCTTTCATTTATTGCAATTTTTTATTTTTATTTTTATCAGCCCTGTTGGGGGGTCTTTGGTGAGATATTAGGGGTCTTAACAGACCCCTGACATCTCCCCTTTGAGGCAGAGAAAGGGACTAAGGACACGGATTCCCCAGTCCCTTTCTCTGCAGCCTCAGCTAAAATGAATGGAGAGAAGCTCCTCTGTGTGCATTGTAATACACTGCAAAAATTGTGCAACCCTCTGAAAATGTTAGGCCTCGTACACACGATAGGTTAACCAGAGGACAACGGTCTGAAGGACCGTTTTCATCAGTCCAAACAGATCGTGTGTGGGCCCCATAGGTTATTTAACCTTAGGTTAAAAAAATGAGAACTTGCTTTAAAATTTAACCTATGGATTGGTTAGTATGCAAAAGCATCGGTTAAAAACCCACTCTTGCTCAGAATCAAGTCGACGCATGCTTGGAAGCATTGAACTTATTTTTTTTTCAGCACGTCGTTGTGTTTTACGTCACCGCGTTCTGACACGATCGTTTTTTTAACTGATGGTGTGTACGCACAATGGACCATCAGTCGGCTTCATAGGTTAACCTAGGACAACGGTCCTTCAGACCCTTGTCCTCTGGTTAACCTATCGTGTGTACAAGGCCTTAGGAACTGCACTTATATAAGGCTCTCTATAATTTTTCCAATTGACCACCACTGCCCCAGACAAAAAAAAAGTTTTAGCTTTAGATATACTTTAAAAATTTCTATAAAATGAATATTTGTTGCTCGTTTTCTTTTCTCTAGTTTAGTTCTCATTACTGTCCTACCATGCCTTGTTTGCCACCATGTCTCTTTGTGGAGGTGACCATTTTGGTAGAGGCAGGGCTTTGCTTTCTCATGTCAGAGCCTCCAGTAGTGAGAAATCTCACAAGACCAGCAGTCAGAGGTAGCAGTGCCCTAGTTCTCATACTGCAGACATACAGCTATGAGGCTGAAGGCACATGAATGGCTAGGCACCTTCACAAACTCAAAAGTGCAATACTATTTTTCAGGAGAGATTAAAAGACAACTGGTGGATTTTTCAAGGTACTTCTAGGGCAGGGGGTCTCCAAACATTCTAAACAAAGGGCCGGTTTATTGTCCTTCAGACTCTTAGAGGGCCGGACTTTGGCCAGCTGAAGTATAAATTTTCCTGGCATCATTGTTAGTGAACATCTGGTATTAGGGGGAAGAATAGTGCCCCATTGCTGGTATCATATGGGGTAATAGTGCTCTATTAGTTGTGTCAGTGGGAGAAATGGTGCTCCATTGTTGGTGTCAGATGGCAGAATAGTGTCTTGTATCAGTGGGAGGGATAGTGCCCCAAGGGCGGGATAAAGGCAAGCAAAGGGCCGCAGTTTGGAGACCACTGTTCTAGGGTATACTGTAACATTTCTAAATGCTCATAGCAAATCTTCAGGTTAGGAATGCAGTCATCTACAGAAAATATAACAAATTACAAACACATGCACATATTAATGTATACAAAGATCAAGTATAGAAATCAAAAGCCTGGTGTGAAAACAAAGGCAACAGTTTCATTTTATTTCAAAAGAAAGCACACTTTGGCGATATATCCATCAGCCAGACAGAAGGCAGCACTCATATCTATCACTGATATATTCCATTGTTTTAGACTTGCAATTTTACATGCATGATTAAAATCCTCACATTTTTATAGGACAAAAGATCAGTAGCCAATGTCAACCTTTTTTTTTTTTTCTGCAAAATTCCTAGGTTTGCTTTTTTTTTCTGAAAAACATAAAATATGCAAAAATGATTTATAGGAAATAAAAAGAGTAATTTGATAGAATCGGCTTAATTACAGAGATGTAGTATGCATGCTGCTTGAATGTAAAAGTTTGTCCCAGTTATAAAAAATTTGTAATCAATCTAAAAATGTCAAACTCTTTTAGTAATTTTTTGTTTTTATAGGGCGAACTGATGTCTACCCAAACTGATTATTCCATTTTGGGTGGATGGGAGACGTACAAGAAAGAGCTTCCCTATGCTCAAATGTTAACAAAGCCATTTTAACAGTCTTGCGAAGATAGGCAAGGCTGAAATACCTAAGGGAGAAAATGCTGTTCTCCTGTTTCCCTTCAGTGCTGAGTATTCAGAACTCGGGCTGTAATATCCTCCCCTTCTGAGGAGATCCTGTGACCAAAAGACATTTTCTAGTTCAATGAGCAGCTAGCTCTGGTTTTCGAAATTTTGACAACAAATTAAAAATGGCCTCCACGTATAAAGATATTCTGGTGGTGGATGTACAGAACGTAATGCCCAGCAGTGCTTCTCTTATAGCATGAGGGCTGATCATGTGACTATAGCAGGAAGTCAATCCCACACAATCTTCAGAAAGGAGGAAGTGACTCTACAAAGTAGGAAGTGAATGGAATCCAGGGGCCAGATTCAGATAGATTAGCGGATCTAAAGATTCGCTAATCTATCTGATTTACGATCCGCCGGTCCAATTTAGCGAGGCTAGTGCATGATTCACCAAGCACTTACCTTGAAAATTGCACCGTCGGATCGTAACTCCCCCGGCGGAATTCAAATTCCGCAGCTAGGGGGAGAGTACAATTTAAATCAGGCGCGTTCCCGCGCCGATTTAACTGCGCATGCGTCGCCGGCGAAATTTGCCAGTGCGCATGCTCCAAATGACGTCGCTAGGACGTCAATGTTTTCGGCGGGTATGTAAATTCCGGCCATCCGTATTCCCGATCGACTTACGCAAACGACGTAAAAATTTGAATCTCGGCGCGGGAACGACGGCCATACTTAACATTAGCTACCCCTCATATAGCAGGGGTAACTATCCGCTGGAAAAAGCCGAACGCAAACGACGTAAAAAAAAGGGACGGGCGGGCGTTCGGTCTTGAATCGCCGGTTCTCCTCATTTGCATATCCGACGCGTAGAAAACTGCGACGACACCTAGCGGCCGGCGGTAGATTGCAGCCGAAGATCTGACTGGTGCAAGTCACTTACACCAGTCGGATCTAAGGGAGATCTATGCGGAACGGATTCTTATGAATCAGTCGCATAGATCCGACCGGCTGGACTCAGAGATACGACGGCGGATCAGGAGATCCGCCATCGTATCCCCTTGATGAATCTGCCCCCAGGAGTAAGCTCCGATAAACAGCAGAAGCTAGGACTGTAAAAAAAAAAAAAAAAGTTTGCTGAAATCATTGCAGGGGCGGATTTCTTTTTTTTTTTTTTCTTTTATCAAAAATGTAGTTACATTATAACTTAGCATTTGCATGTACATATACGTTAAATGGCTAATTTTCACAGCCAATTAAAAAAAGCAAGTTAGTGGAGTTCTGTTCTAAGGCCCTGTACACACGATCAGTCCAAACTGATGAAAACGGACTGAAGTTCAGTTTCATCGGTTAACCGATGAAGCCGACTCATGGTCTGATGTGCTTACACACCATCAGTTCAAAAACGATCGAGTCCAACATGGTGACGTAAAACACAACGTGCAGAGAAAAATGAAGTTCAATGCTTCCAAGCATGCGTCGACTTGATTCTGAGCATGCCCGGGTTTGGAACCGATGCTTTTGCGTACTAACCATCGGTTTTGACCTATCGGTCAGGTGTCCATCGGTCCAATTTTAAAGCAAGTTCTCTATTTCTGGACCGAAGGACAACAGACCGATGGGGCCTACACACGGTCGGTTTGGACCGATGAAACTGAACTTCAGTCCGTTTTCATCAGTTTGGACTGATCGTGTGTACAGGGCCTTAGAGTACAAGCATATCATGGAATTCACTTTCAAGTGACATCTTGCACCTTTTTCAATATGTATTTCAGCTGGAAGCAAGATCATCTTCATTAGATAGATGAATGTAACTGCACTGGAACATGATAAATTGAGCTGCAGGCATACTAAAGGGTGTAGTGGTTTTTACACAGGACTCAAAACTCCAGTGTGACTTCTTTATGGCTAGGGTTCTCAGAATGTAAAAAGATTGATGTCCACAGGGACAACATAATTTGTCTGCAATTATAACAGTATGATTTTCAAGCTTTATCACAGTATAAAGATAAACTATGCTATAGTTGGATATAAAAATCAGAGTTCATACATATGATATGCACAATGTGCCCTGTTACTACACATTTATATGTGTACAGGCATATAAGCTTATTTAAATTTACATGTGTACATATGCAGCAACTGTTACTGGAACTGGCAGCATGTTGAAGGGAAATTTAGACAGGTTCTCCAGGAGGAACGGAAGAAAATAGGCCGCTAGGACGACTTACGAGCCCTACTTCCATTCTATTATTTTAGATAAGGGCTTAGAATACACACAGCCCTTGGCTCTGTATTGAAGTAAATGTAAAAAGAATAGTAAACTGTTCTACTACTCCGCATTTCTTTTTAAAAGTAGAAAAGAGTTACCTGTTTCCCAGACAAGCGC
Organism: Rana temporaria; assembly: GCF_905171775.1. Classification (NCBI taxonomy): domain Eukaryota; kingdom Metazoa; phylum Chordata; class Amphibia; order Anura; family Ranidae; genus Rana; species Rana temporaria. The sequence goes on along the minus strand of NC_053499.1, from coordinate 132,601,254 downwards.
ATAAATGTTATCTAGTTGTGTAAAGAACATTAATTTTATAAAGGATAACAAATGTCTATTTTACGAATGGAACAAAAATGCAGGCTTAATTACGAAAGTACAAGAAAATGTGTTGTTAGTAACCAATCAGAAATTATCTTTCACTGAACAGATTACAGTAACGTAGAATCTAACTGGTTCTTACGGTTTTATGTACTTTGCACATCATCATTGTTCTTTGTGTTGCCTTACTGGGCATATCAGAGACCAAAAGTGAAGTTCCTGGCAGTATACCTGTCCTACCAGGTGTTAGCTGTGACATACTTAAATAAACTGGAGGAATGGCAGCTGGAATTTGATTGGTTGCTTGAGGCAACCCCTCCAATTTTCTCAGTAGTAATTTGGTCCATCCAAAACTGATACGTTACTTAGATAGTTGCTGGTGGGCCAAATTACCCAGTGGCCATCTCTGAGGTGCCCATTGCAACATTACACCATTTTAGATCCCAGCTAAGCCCACCAACCATAGAGAATCCCAAACATCTCTGTAAAATGTATTTAAACTTCAATAGTGAGAGCACTATGATTGTGGTAGATCAGTGGTCTTTAAAGTGTGGCCCGTGGGGTACCATGCCATCCATTGACACCAACGAAGGGGCACCTTTCCTCCCACAGACACCAATGACGGGGCACCATTCCTCCCACAGACACCAATGACGGGGCACCATTCCTCCCACAGACACCAATGACGGGGCACCATTCCTCCCACAGATACCAAGGATGGGCCACCATTCCTCCCACAGACACCAAATGATGGGGGCACTATTCCTCCTACAGACACCAAAGATGGGGGGCACTATTCCTCCCACAGACACCAATGATGGGGGGCACTATTCCTCCCACAGACACCAAAGATGGGGGGCACTATTCCTCCCACAGACACCAATGATAGGGGGGGCACTATTCCTCCCACAGACACCAATGATAGGGGGGGCACAATTCCTCCCACAGACACCAATGATAGGGGGGGCACTATTCCTCCCACAGACACCAATGATAGGGGGGGCACTATTCCTCCCACCGACACCAATTATGGGAGCACCATTTCCCACACCGACACCAATGATGGGGCACTATTCCCCCCACAGATACCAATGATGGGGGCACCATGCCGCCCATAAACACCACTGATGGGGCACCGTTCCTACCTTGAATGCCAAAAATAGGGCACTATTCCTTCCAGTAAAAACAATGATGGGACACTGCTTTCGTTTACGGACATCATGGTGTTTTTTAATCTCACTAGCCACAGTCTGGTCCCTCTACTAGCTTCAAGGACAGTTAACTGGCCCTTTGTTCAGAAAGACTGGAGACCCCTTTGGTAGATGGTCAGAGCTGGGACTGCAGGTGCAGAGATTTTACTGTTGGAGCTCTGGGAGATGTTGGTAGGAATGTACTTTTTACTGCTGCAGCTTTTCAAGAAGTATAAAACCAAGTGGGCAAGTTAAGGTGCCAGCATCTACTCTGATTTGTAAGATCAGTTTTGGCTGTAATGAGCTTGTAACAGCCCCCATAATATCTCTGCTGCCTTTGCATTGATCTGCCAAGCAATATGTATTTAAACATGTTGTACTGAGACAGGGACAGAGCCAACGCACAAGAAATGTCTGTGTTTCAACATCAGTATTTTATACTGTATGTCAACATTTGAAATGATGGTAAGCCTGAAAGCAATTGAATTTACAATGGAGAAAAGGCAAACATAGGGAACAATGAGATACAGGCATATATTTACAAGATAACATGAACGAGGGCACTGCTTGCAATAACCATAGGCCACAATGATTATATAACCAATATCAGATGACAAAGTGCAATGGTTTTTTTTCTCTCTACCCCAAGCCATTGACACAGCCTGCAGCTGAGGCGATATATATGTATATATATATATCAAATACACCATACATGAACATGGTATTTATTCAAGAAAGCTTTCTGTTCTTAAATCAAAGCAAAAATAAAAACAATACACATACGTTAATAACACAGTCAACAAGACAGCAACAAACTACTTTGTACAGTTCTATCAGCAAAAAAAATTAACATTTTATAAATAAAAAGCAGGTCCCAGACCCGCTGAGTGTGAACCATTTTTTTTTTTTAAATAGGTGAATGAAGTAAATCCTATTTACAACAATATGAATTTGCAGAACAGTTGCAAGGGCAAGAAAAAAAAGGTGCAAAGATGACAATCGTTCTTGTCGCGCTTATGAACTTGCGAGTTCTCATTACGCTGTGAAAGGTCAAAGCGGAATGAGTCCATCCAATCGATCTAAATTAAAAAAAATAAAATAAAAATACAGAACATAGACATTCTTAATTTCTTCCCCTCACTCAGCATGAACATATAGGCATAATAATAATAATAATAATAATAATAAAAAAATTCCAAGAAGGATTCCTCAGTATGATCTTCTTGCAGCTACAAAGTCCTTGTTATCCTTTAATTACGTTAGATTAATCTTGAAATCTTGAAGCTGTAAGTATCAGGCTGGATAAGTCCATCCCCCCTACTTAAAAATGACCTCTAAAATCAAAAACATGGATCGTAGTCCAAGAAGTATCTTGCTCTACAGTTTCTCATCTAGCCAAAAAGACTTGGCAACATGTCCTCCTTCGGTTGATAGTGGAAAATCACCAGGCTTCTGTGTAACGAACATCCACCTCTTTAAGGTTTGGCAGCTTTGCCTGTAAAGAGAAAGACAATTGTTTACCACTATTATCAGCAACTGATCTACTGCAGCATTTTAAAAATGGTGGGCAGTTCACGTCTGCAGGAAAGCATGCTAGCTTTGGGCAGGATTCGACATGGAAGAGGACACTTTTGTTTAAAAAAACAAATACCGTATTTATCGGCGTATGCCGCACACTTTTTTGCCCTGAAAATCAGAGCAAAATCGTGGGTGCGCGGTATACGCCGATACCCGCTTTCCCGCGCCGAGTTTTGAATACTGCGCCGACATATACCGAGCGCAGTACACTCGGGTATAGTCGGCCAGACTCGGCTCCTTCCGCGCTCACGTCCTGGACGTACAGGACGTGAGCGCGAGTGTTGCCGAGCCTGCCCGACAATACACGAGTGTACTGCGCTCGGTATATGTCGGCGCAGTATTCAAAACTCGGCGCGGGGAGGACGCGAGGACGCCGCAGAAGGACGCCGGACCAGACGAAGAGGACACCCGAAGCCCGCAGACGGACCCGACGAAGAGGACACCCGAAGCCCGCAGACGGACCCGACGAAGAGGACACCCGAAGCCCGCAGACGGACCCCGGACCCGACGAAGAGGACACCCGAAGCCGCAGAAGGACGCCGGACCCGACGAAGAGGACACCCGAAGCCCGCAGACAGACCCCGGACCCGACGAAGAGGACACCCGAAGCCCGCAGACGGACCCTGGACCCGACGAAGAGGACACCCGAAGCCGCAGACGGACCCGACGAGGCCGCCAATGGACGCCGCGCAAGACACCAAAACTGTAAGTACAAAAAAAACTTATTTCCACAGGATTGGGGGCCACTTTAGGGGTGCGCGGTATACGCGGGAGCGCGTTATACCGCGATAAATACGGTAAATAAAATGTGCGCGTTTTTAAACCAATGGTTTATATCAGTGGTCTCCAAACTGTTTGATATTTATCCAGCCCTTGAGACATTATATTTCATCCTCTGACACCAACAATAGGAAATAATCCCCCCCCCCCACTGAAACAAAGTGGCACAATTCCTCCCAATGAAACCAACCATGGGGCACAGTTTCTTCAAGTAAGACCAACAATGGGGCATGATTCTTCCCACCCAATGACAACAACGATGGGGCATTTGTTTACTGATGATGGAACATTTTCTACTTCCCATGGCCACAGTCTTGCCCCCCAAAGTCTGAAGGACAGTAAACTGGCCCATTGTTTAGAAAGTTTGAAGACCCCTGGTTTATGTCCTTTTGATAACTGTGTGTAAAACAGCTACTAATTTTAAGTACCGTATATACTCAAATCGAGTTTTTCAGCAAATGTTTTTGTGCTGAAAATGGCCACCTCGGCTTATACTCGAGTCTTCTTTTTGCGCCTGATCTCATGGAATTTGGGGATCCGGTACCGGCCGACCGTAGGTCCCCTTAAACTCAAACTTGGCACACATGTAGCCACACTCTTCCTCTACAAGTGTGCAGTTTGTTGTCTGGGGGACCTACAGCCGGGGAGCACCAATTTTTCAAAGCCGGGCACCCCTTTCATAGACTCCCATGTTAAACGGTAATTTCTCGGGTGACTTTGGGGACCCGGTACCAACCGGTCGGAAGTACACATGTAGCCCCATTTCTCCTCTACAAGTGTGCAAAGTTTGTTGTCTGGGGGACCGGCTTATACTCGAGTATATACGGTAAGTATTCAAAACAAAATGCATTCATGACACTCAGTTTGCAAAGCATTGTGGACTTCTGAAGAAGAAAGTCCAGTACTTCCTACATGTTTGGCGACAGCCTGTATATAACTAGCTAAGCCTGTTCTATTTTTGCTATTGAACATGAGAAGTTATTCAGCTGTGTGTGTAAGTGGATTACTCCTAATCTTCACAGTAAAGAGCTGTAAAAAAAAAAAAAACAACGTTTTTTTTTTTGTTCCTTCTGTAATAGCGTAATATAATTTGCAAGCTAATATGTGCGCTGTAAAGGCAGCTACCAGGCATTAGAGGTAGAAAGTGAGTGAGTGACTTATATAGCGCAGCAAAAAAGTAATGGATTGTTGGCAACCGTGGGCTTTGGTGCCCCTTTGCAGCCGGGTCCCAGGTAGATGCTGCCACTCTTAGAACAGCAGTAACTTAGGAGGAGTCGACGTAGATAGCAGATAAATTAAATCGGTTTAGTGCGGCTGCAGTTAGAACCAGCAGACAACATTCTGTATATGGTTTCCAGAGCTGGTCTGGAAAAAGCTGAACTCAATTAGCCTTGGAGATGATCTGTTCTTTGCTCTCTACAGCTTCTCAATTGGAATACTAGCAGTGCTACACAACATTTATTCAGGGTGTCAGAAACTCTATCAATAGCTCCACCATTGTGCAGAGTTGAAGAAATGTTTGAATTGGCTACTTTTCCACTATACTGGTGTAGTTATTTAAAAATAAAATCTTGTTTTATCAAAATTAAAATTTTTAACTTAAAAACTGAGCTTACTGTGATGGTAAATCCCATAGTCCAACTTCAACTTCTTGGGCTAGAATTATTGCTCTCGCTCTAACGTTTGCGGTGATACCTCATGTGTGGTTTGAACGTCGTTTACATATACAGGCGCGACTTATGTATGCGTTTTCTTCTGCATGCAAGCTCGCAGAGATGGGGGCACTTTCATTTTTGTAAACATCCCTTGTAATAGGAATAGTGCGTGATTGGTCCTCTTTATAGAGAGATGCGAGTTCTATAAAACCCTGCATCTCTCCTCCTGGTTGGAAGGCATCATTAAAAAAACAAAATTAACGATCTGATGCTTTCTAGCTGAGATCTCAGCTTTGTTTACTTCCGACGACCCAGGCGTGACATCATAACGTCATGCCAGGGCCTCCGAGAGTCATAGAGATAATCAAGGGACAGATGGTCCCCTTGTTAATCTAGGACTTCCTTCCAGCATTGGCGGATTCCTTCTCCAGGTCCCTAATCGCACGGGAGAGCCTAGAGAAGCACGTCCCCTCCCGTTGCTGGTAAGAACAATCAAGCGGCTGAACTGCCACTATTATGACTCTTATGGTGTAGGAAATAACAGGCTGAAAAAAACAATATCTGGATGATGCCTGCAGCTGCTCAGATATCATCACTGAAAGCCCAGGACGTCATATGACGGTATGGAGGTGGTTAAACATGCCACAGATTATTCCACATGTGTTGAAGGAAAGAAAATTGCTTGATTCCCCCCATCAGCACTGATGGAATTTCTACCGCTGCGATATTGCTTTCTGACAGCAGGAGGTTTCCCTGCTGTCAGAATACAATGATCACCACCAGCAGCTATTAAAACCTGACAGGGTGGTTGTCAATTGATAGATTGACTTTAGTGCAACCAGCCTGCCCGTAGATGGCTTGAAACTCATCCGGTTCCCGCTGACCGGATTTCGATCCGTCTATGGCTGGCCTAAGTGTCAAACATTTTCACGCTTTTTTTTTTCCCTTTCTCAATCACATCTTCAGTGTTTCAGATATTTAGGAATGCATATGAATGTAGCTACCAGCACCGTAAAATAGCACAATAAATATCGTACTTTGATTTAAGTTTACTAGGCATAAAACATGGAAATTAAAAAGAAATCAGTGTACAAAATGTAACTTTATATTAATCCTTTTGTAAAGGCTGGTTCTGCAGCATGCCATTCTATGCTTGGGTGTGGGAGTTATTTTTATCGCTGCATAAACTAGGTATTCCAAAAAGACGCTCAACACCCAGGAAATGTTATATATGGAACAGAATTCCAGGCAGAAATAACAAGCGTGTCACATGGCTGGGTGTGTGTGCAGACAGGATAGGACCGTGGGGTAGTTAGGATCTTGTGGAGATTTAAGCCTTTGCTGATTAATTTAAAGCTGGATAATTAAAGTTCTGTATCTCCAGTTGTAATAAGCTGGTACATACATTGTCTGGCATCTGCTGCAAGGCTGGTTAGGAAGGTTCTACATTATAAATAGGTTAAGCGAGACCAAATTAGAAAAATGCACAAGTGATATACTGTACAGCACTCAGCCATTCATTTCAAAAAGGAAATTCAACCTTTTTGCAAGAACCCTACAGTAACAGAACAGTAGAAATAATAAAGACAAGCCTTTAATAAAGCGAGCCTTTTTGATATATGAAAACCGAAAATCCAGCCTAACAGTACCCGTTTTTAACTTTAATAACCAGAAACCCTCTTTCGTGCATCCCAGATGTCCTAGAACTATAGGCTGAATATAAAGCTTTACGGCCTCTTGCACACAGACGTAATATTTTACTGATGTTAATACTCCGGATTTTAATGACAAGATAATAGATACCGAGTAACCGCATGTGGACCGCCTACCGCAGATTTAGACGCGCTGGATCACGTGCCCACTACCTGGAACTGATGTATCATGTACATCAGGGGTCTCCAACCCCCGGTCCGCGGCCCACTACCGGGCCGCAGCCTGTTTGCTGGTGGGCCGCGAAGCCTGCGCTATCTGAGGTGCGGCGGTGGTGGGCGAACAGAGAGATTGCCGCCATCACCGCACTTCCGCCCACACAGCCCCGCTGCACTTCCGCCCACACAGTTAGGGGTGAAGCAGGCGAGCAGAGAGATGACATTTTCTCCCACTGCTCGCCCGCATCACTTCTGTTCAGCCCGGCGCCCCCCCCCCTCCGCGAGTGAAGCCAGGCAGCAGCGGCAGCGCTCAGACAACAGCGGCAGCGCTCGGCTATGACATCCAGGGCAGGTAGAGCGAGAGGTGAGCAATCTGCAGCTGGTGGCATGTGACTGGCAATCTGCAGCTGGTGGCATGTGACTGGCAATCTGCAGCTGGTGGCATGTGGCTGGCAATCTGCAGCTGGTGGCATGTGGCTGGCAATCTGCATCTGGTGGCATGTGGCTGGCAATCTGCATCTAGTGGCAGATTCGGCATTATGGTAAGTTTAACTATTTAATTTTTATATTACAATATAATAATAAAAATAATGTGCTTCAATCATCCTGATTAACCATGGTGTTGTGATGATTGAAGTGCTAACACCTGTCATATTGGCCGCGAAAAACCGCATCGTCGGCCCGCATCATCGGGCCTTGGCACAATTTTCATCCACAATGCCGGTCCCCGGTGCCAAAAAGGTTGGGGACCACTGATGTACATGATCCAGCACTTCCAGGTAGGGGGCGCTCATGCGCTGCCCCGGCTGTGCTGCCATTCGCTGCAGCACAAGTCGGTCGGTGTGTCCTAGCCAATGATTTATGTCGGAAACCTGCCCGTTGGCTGAGCGAATGACAGAAGAAAGCCCTCTGTAGGTAAACAACACACGGCTCTCTACTGTCCGCAGCAATGTGCCGAGTAAAAAACAGAAAAAACTGGCCCTTTGTTTGACAAGTTTGGAGACCCCTGGCATATACAGTAGATAATAGAAGATAAAAAAAATTCTGGGCTTACCTTAAGATCCTCATAAGTGTCCGCCGACAGTTTGGTGCTGTTCATGTTTAAGCTGCAGAGGCTCTTCATAGCTAAATATAAAATAGAGAAATGTTATATATGTACAGTATAGCAAACCGCTAGAAAGACAAATAAGCGGAGGACTATAGAAACGTGGGATGATAAAGGGAGACGTCTTACAGCTCAGTGCCAGCAGCCCAGCATCTGTGACGGGAGTTTCACACAGGTTGAGAACTTGCAGCGCAGTGAGGTGTTCAGATAAAACCCGCAACCCAGCATCTCCAAACTGCAAAGAAAACGGACAAGTATTACTGTATTTGTATATCTACAATCTAATTTGTGAAATCAAATACAATCACACCGTTTATGGAGAACATACCTAGACATTCTTGATCACCATTGTGCTCCCTGAAACCAGGGTGGCCGTCAAAGACCCTACTGCATGCTGACCAGCCTCAAGGTGGCTATCTCCTGGCCAGTTTCCTGGAATCTGGGTTTTTGATGACCAGGCTAACTTCAAAAAGTACAGTTGCCAGCCACAATCGGAGCCAACAACCTTCATGTGACATGGTAAAAGGTCTTCTCCTGGAAGGAGAGGTGGGTACCACTATCCATATTCAAGCTTTCATTGCCGGTTTATAGTACTTAAACACAGTGGGCCAGATTCATGTAGATCAGCGGATCTTTAGATCCGCTAGATCTACGTGTTTTACGATCCGCCGGTGCAATTTAGCGAGGCTAGTGCATGATTCATCAAGCACTTACCTCGCAAATTGCACCGTCGGATCCTAACTCCCCCCGGCGGAATGCAAATTCCGCGGCTAGGGGGAGTGTACAATTTAAATCAGGCGCGTTCCCGCGCCAATTTAACTGTGCATGCGCCGCCGATGAAAAGGCCCAGTGCGCATGCTCCAAATGACGTCGCTATTGTTTTCGGCGGCTAGGTTACTTACGGCCATCCGTATTCCCGACGGACTTATGCAAACGACGTAACAAATTTAAAACTCGGCGCGGGAACGTCGGCCATACTTAACATTAGCTACCCCTCATATAGCAGGGGTAGCTATCCGCCGGAAAAAGCCGAACGCAAACGACGTTGAAAAAGAGCGACGGGGGGGCGTACGGACGTGAATCGGCGGTTCTCCTCATTTGCATATGCGACGTGTAAAAAAAAAAAAGTGACGACACCTAGCGGCCGGCGGGAGATTACAGCCTAAGATTCGACTGGTGTAAGTCACTTACACCAGTCGGATCTAAGGGAGATCTATGCGGAACTGATTCTTATGAATCAGTCGCATAGATCCGACCGTGGGATCTCACAGATCCGACGGCGAATCAGGAGATCCGCCGTCGTATCTCTTGATGAATCTGCCCCAGTGGATCCAAAAAGTATTCACAGCGCTTCACTTTTTCCACATTTGGTTATGTCACAGCCTTATTCCAAAATAGATTAAATTCATTATTTTCCTCAAAATTCGACAAATATTACCCCATAATGACAATGTGAAAGAAGCTTGCTTGAAATCACAAGTACAAACACAGCACCCCCCTGCGCCTGCTCACAGCTACGCCGGATCACTGCGTATGCCGTGAACATAACGTACGCCCAGCCAGACACACGTCCAACGCACAATACGCCGGCTTGTGTTCCCTGGTGCAGACCTGTGTATGTCTGTTGCCGGGTTGCACCTCATTTATGGGGAATAACTCTACGCCGGACGTACAACTTACGCGCATCTCGCGTAGCATGCGTCGGGCACACGCACGTTCATGAATCAGTGTACTTTCCTCATTTGCATGTTTGAATAGCTAATCAATGGGAGCAGCACCATGCGCCCAGACCATATGTGCTCCCACCCTATGCCGGCGTGTGCAAGCTACCTTGGCGGGGTGTAGCCTGTTTTTAGGCGCATGTTGGTTTGTGGGTCTGGCGCACACATACGCCGAAGCACATTTGCACTTACGTCGGCGTAACGTGTTATACGTCGGCGTAAGTGCTTTGTGAATCTGGGCCTTAGAGTGCCATTGATAGATGTCCGGGAAGCGTTAAAAACACAACCCAACCGCCTATTTTCAACGTCTGTGTAAAAAAAGCCATTAAAGAAAAGTGGTGTCTCAGAAAAGAACATTTTTGGCAAATAAAATATATATCAGAAAACTCAGAACTAGCAGCAAACAGTCGGATAGAAAGGAATTTTCAAAATGTCAGGCCCTCTGTACTACGGGGTACGCTGTAGAAAACGGGAAATGTGGTCGCGTCATTTCTGTCATTTACTGTACTTCTGCATGAGAACCTGTTAGCTCCCCGCCTACTACATCCTGTCAGCCGTTCACCACAACCCCATCCTTCCTTCTACATACCTGAGTTGACCACAGGTTGAGCTGTTTGAGTGAAGGCAGCTTGATGAGTTGCTCAGCACAGGCACTCGTTACATTGGTGAAGGCCAGACTGAGGTTTTCTAGGTTTCCGAAAGAGCCAGAGCTCAGTAACCTGGCGAGATCCGCATCCTGAAAACAGAGTGCTCCTTTTAGAATATATACCAAGGCAAAAATCTCTACCATTTGGGTTTGTGATCAAATACAGATAAATATAATGCAGGGATTTGCCAATACTAGTGACCAACTTTCCTGCCATCTTAAAAAAAAAAAAAAAAAAATCTGCCTTTATTGGCACAAGCTCCACCCCCAAATGACATATATTTGGTTATAGCCCAAACCTCTATCAAGCTCCACTCATTTTAAAGTGGAGTTCCACCCATAAATATAACATTACATCAGTAGTTTTAAAAAAATGTCATTAGTCCTTTACGATTTTTTTTTTTTTTTTAGATGCCTTCAAAGTGTTGTTGCTAGGCAGAATAGTTAATCTTCCCACTTCCTGCACCTAGGTGCTTAATGCACCGCAAAGATGCCTGGGAATGTAGTGGGTGTAACTTTCCAGGAGTCTGTGCACTCCCCAGTCTCAAAGAATCATGTGACTTGGACAGTACAGGTGCTGAAACCTGATCTGACACTGCTTGTGCAGCACTGAGCATGTGCAAGGCTGAAATCCAGGAAGTCATACAGTCTGGCTTCATGATGCCCACACTTAAGATGGCCCCAGTCAATTTCTATTTTATAAAGTGTCTAAATGCTGTAACAACCTAACAAAACAGACCTTAGTTTACAGACTAACTTTACTAGAATACATTAAGCTTGTGTATTACAGGGGTATTTATATTTAAAAAGTGAAATTGTGGCCGGAACGCCGCTTTAAGGTAAGAAAAATATTAATTATTACGCCAATGCAATTAAAGTGGTTGTAAACCCCAGACATGAAATATGAACAAAGCATATCCCCTCTAGACAGGCAATAAATGGTTCAAATCTCAGCTGCTTCAGCAGGAACTGGCTGAGATTCGAACCATGTATGGGCAGGCTGACTGTACCAGGTTGATCGATCAGCTTGGGTACAACCAGCCTGCTGGATTTTACTTGCAATTGTCGCTAGCAGCTGCTAGCAAAATTCACTGTCATCTCCCGGCAGGAGGGATTCCTGCATTAAAACTGACTGTGGATATATTTATGGGTCTACAACCACTTTAATGGGGTTGTAAAGGTACAATTTTTTTTCTCCTAAATAGCTTCCTTTACCTTAGTGCAGTCCTCCTTCACTTACCTCATCCTTCCATTTTGCTTTTAAATGTCCTTATTTCTTCTGAGAAATCCTCACTTCCTGTTCTTCTGTCTGTAACTCCACACAGTAATGCAAGGCTTTCTCCCTAGTGTGGAGTGTCGTGCTCGCCCCCTCTCTTGGACTACGGGAGAGTCAGGACGCCCACTAACACACAGCTCCTTTATCTGCAACGTAGAGAGCATCCTGACTCTCCTGTAGTCCAAGGTAGGGGGCGAGCACCAGGGGCGGACTGACCATTGAGTCACTCGGGCACTGCCCGAGGGCCCCATGTCACTAGGGGGCCCCATCAGGGTTGCTGGCTCAGTAAAACCAGGGACAGTATGTTAAAATCTATGTTTTTTTTACATCTGTGCCTGATATGTCTGAAACCAACATGCTTCTGATGTGAAAATCCCGAGATTTAAGCTGCCCCGCCTCTGCACTGCCTCCTGGCGTGGTGGCCATCTGTAAGCCCGGGGGCCCCATAGTCTTCTATTGCCCGGGGGCCCCATGAGTTGTCAGTCCGCCCCTGGCGAGCACGACACTCCACACTAGGGAGAAAGCCTCGCATTACTGTGTGGAGTTACAGACAGAAGAACAGGAAGTGAGAATTTCTCAGACGAAATAAGGACATTTAAAAGCAAAATGGAAGGATGAGGTAAGTGAAGGAGGACTGCACTAAGGTAAAGGAAGCTATTTAGGAAAAAAAAATACCTTTATAACCCCTTTACGTTAACCTGCTGCTTTGCCCTTTAAGAATTGTTTATAGTTGTGCACTATATATATATATATATTAAATCTTAGTTGAAAACTGCATCACAGAGCACAATGAGTTTGCTATAAGAGTAAAGCAGGACCCGTTTGCCTCCAGGCTCTCACTCTATAATTGGAACCTCCTTACTTTCATCAAGTGTAAATTGCAGCTTCAGCTATTGAGTTCTATAAACTCCAGCCATTTTTCAGCAAAGCGGGTAAGAAAAACAAGGCATGTGTGGTCCGACTGCTATGTAAAAATGTCTATAGACAACATTTTGTCTTTAGTCCTGACTATAATGAGCAAAGAACATATATGTAAAACCACTATACATTCCCTATAAGCGACCCTGTCACTATTTTAAAAATGGAATTTTCAAAAGAGCCATGGCCAAAATCTTCACATCCAACACTTCCTGGATTGCTGGATGCTTGTGCCGCCCTATCATGCGCTGTGGTTCCTCATGCCAGCTCCTAGGTTTCTACAGAACGCAGCAGTGATGCAGGGGCCAGCAGAAGGTCCCACAGTGGGGATGAGACCCCTGCAGTTGTTCTGGATGCAGAAGACTTTTGCAGCGGTTGCTCAAGAAAATAATGAATACTGGCAGCACAAGGGGGAGGGACAGGTAAGTATTAACAGCCCTATTTTTCAGGGTATATTTATATCAATTACTTATATTGCGCCATCAATTTATGCAGCACTGCATATAAAATATACGGTCACATCAGTCCCTGCCCCCAAGGAACTGACAATTTAAGGTATCCAACTCGCATTCATACACTAGGGACAATTTAGACAGGAGCCAATTAACCTACCAGCATGTCTTTGGCGTGTGGGAGGAAACTCACACAGGGAGAACATACAAACTCCATGCAGGTAGTGCCTTGGTTGGCATACAAGCCGGCGCCCCCCAGTGCTGCTAGGAGGAAGTGCTAACCACTTAGCTGCCCTATGTATTGTTTAAAAAGGAGACATATTTGCTTTAACCACTTAAGGACCCCCTACCAACGATATAAGTATGCCGAATGGCACGGTTGGGCACAATCACGTACCTGTACGTGTCTCTAAGTCCCGGTCCGAAGCTCCGCGACCGCGGACCCGATTGCCACCGGTGTACCGCGATCGGTCACCGGAGCTGAAAAACGGGGAGAGGTGAGTGTAAACACACCTTCCCTGTTCTTCACTGTGGCAGTGTCAGTGATCGCCTGTTCCGTGATATAGGGAAAGACGATCACTGACGTCACACGTCCAGCCACGCCCCCCTACAGTTAGAAACACATATGAGGTCACACTTAACCCCTACAGTGCCCCCTAGTGGTTAACTCCTAAACGGCAATTGTCATTTTCACAGTAATCAGTGCATTTTTATAGCACTTTTTGCTGTGAAAATGGCAATGGTCCCAAAAATGTGTCAAAATTGTCCGATTTGTCCGCCATAATGTCGCAGTCACAAAAAATGTTTAATTTTTTTCAAAATTGTCGCTCTATTTTTGTTTATAGTGCAAAAAATAAAAACCGCAGAGGTGATCAAATACCTACAAAAGAAAGCTCTATTTGTGGGGAAAAAAAGGACGCCAATTTTGTTTGGGAGCCACGTCGCACGACCGCGCAATTGTCAGTTAAAGCGACGCAGTGCCGAATCGCAAAAAGGGGCAAGGTCCTTAACCTGCATAATGGTCCGGGTCTTAAGTGGTTAATTAACATTCCTTTTTGGGTTTTCTGCTACTGGCTATAGATAACCAGTTAATAAAAATGGAATTGCAGGTAAAAGCAAAAATATTCTGAAGATATGCTTACTGTGGACTTAGATGGCAGTGTTAGGCGAGTGGGACCTCCTTTTCTTTGCTGGAAGCACAATAAATAAAACGGTCAACATATGAAATATAACAATATTGCAAATGACTTATAAATAATTGTAATTCTAATGACTGTTAACCTGCTTATAATTAGTTTTATCACTGAAAACATAAAAACAAAATATAATAAGTGAAAAGATTATTTCTTAGTAGACAGACGTTTCTTCTTATTTAAAAGATGTCTAAAGTCAAAATGTTTCTTTTTTTTTTTGGATAGAGACTCAATAGGGCGTGGGAGAATATCTAGTGAGGGAGTCACAGGAACACATGTCCCCACTGGAAGATTTCCCCTCTATTCCTGTTCAAGGGCAACTCAAATTTCGATTTGTTTTGTAACATTGGTAAACAGGATAATTAGAGTGTGAACCTTCCTTAAAGTCCCCCCGAAACGCGTTGGCTTCATTAGACTGTTGCTATTTTAAATAAAACTTTATTTCAAAAATATATCTACTGGACATCAGGCGCTCTTTTACATTCTCTTTTCTCGAAAACATGAAGAATTAACCAGTAGGTCGTACCCGGAGGCAGCAACCCCAGACCCTGATAGGGCCCACTACCCCTCTCTTTTAGCTGGGCAACAACCTTCAGAAGAAAATCCTTCCTACCTGCCCACACTACCACATATTCACAAGCAGTGACTGATCCATTCAGTCTACCGCGATCTCCACCCCCAAAGTTAGGGCTCTTTCACATGGTCGGCCCGTTCAGGTCCGCCTGCCAGTTTTTTAGGCGGACCTGAACGGGCGCTCCGTGCTCCTCTATGGAGCCGCGGATGTCAGCGGTGACACGCCCGCTGACATCCGACCCGCTCCGATCCACCAAAGTGTGACGGAGGAAAAACATACTTTTCCATCCGTCTGGCGGATCGGGTGAACACGGACAGCCGGTCCGTGTTCATCCGATCCCCCCCATAGGGGAGAGCGGAGAAAAGACAGGGCGGTCCATGCACAGTGTGCGGGGACCGCCCTGTCATCCGTCGGCTCAGCGGGGATCAACGGAGCGATCCTTGCTGAGCAAGCAGAGGTTCACGGGTCATTACTGATTCGCCCCGTGTGAAAGGGGCCTTACACAGACAGCAATAGAAACATAACCGTGGTTCTAGCCCCTCACCAATCTATCCAAATCTAAAAAAAAAAAAAAGTTAAACTTTAGTCTAACTTTTGTCTACTAACACATAGCAATACAAATGTGAAAAAAAGTATTTTATCCAAGCTAAAAAAACTAAAGTTTGGGATGAAGTTAGGTTTTAGCTGCAGGTGAACTGTAATGCAGTCAGCAGTGCCCACTGGATATTTGCCCCATTATGGGCTCATTTATCATACAAATAGAAAATTCCCCATATGTCTCGAAGAAGCAATGGGGAAGGGGGATTTGATTGCGCCACAACAAAAAAACATACATGAAATACATATTTCCACATTAAAATCAAGAGTATGTAAAAACCTCACTCATCAGCTACAGTCTGGTATAGGAAGTATACGCGGTGTGTCTAAAAAGTTAGGTGAATAGTCCAATATCTCAATGCGCATGCACATGGCTATCCAGGGACACGTCGAAAAGTGCTACCTAACGCGGAGCACATGTAACTGTCAGGGTAAACCTGCTGTGGGCAGGCGACGTAGTCAGTGTGGGAAGTAGGGTCACAGTGCAATGGAGCAAGGAGTGAACATCAAGATCTGCTACAAATTGGGGAAAACGGTGACGGGGATGCAAGCGATTTTGGTAAAAGTGTACGGGACAGAAGCTGTGAGCAGAAAATGTGTTTATGACTGGTTCAAGCGCTTTCGCGACTGGAAGGAAACGACTGAGGGTGAGCCACTTTCAGGTTGGCCGTCGACAGGCAGAACCCCAGTCATGATCGAGTGTGACAAATGCTGGCGCGAGATCGGTGACCGACTCTACAACTGATGGTGGAGGAATTGGGCATTAGCAAGGACACGGTGCGCACCATCATCTACAAAGATTTGGGTAAGCGGAAGATCTGTTCCTGGTTTGTGCCGCACAAGATGACAGACTAACAGAAAGCTAAATGAGTGCCAACCTCTGGAGATTTCAGTGCCATGTGTGACAAGGATCCATCCTTTCTGTGAACCATCGTCACAGAGGAGAAGACCTGGTGCTACCAATCAGCAATCGATAGATCCAATCGGCAATCGATGGAATGGCATTCACCGACTTCCCCACAACCCAAAAAGAGTCACCTGCAGAAGTCCAAGGTCAAGACAATGTTTTGCGGAAGTGGCGGCAATCCAAGAATGTGTGACAGCTGTTCTGCGATCAATTCCTAAGGAGGCCTTTGGTGACAGTTTCCAGAAGTTTTATGAACATTGCCAAAAGTGTATTGTGAAGGATGACAATTTTTTTGAAGACCTATAAAAGGTCATTTGTTTCTATCTTCTGTTTTGTTTGTTTTCTGATACCATTCACTGAACTTTTTAGACTTGCATCTCAATACTCATGTAGCGGCCTGCTACTCTTTAGCCGGCGCTGCTTTCAATTTAGAGGGTAGTCAGAGTTAGCTGACTCAGACCGTATGATTTTTTCCAAATTTGGGCCTCTGTTCCAGCCATGGCTGTACTGAGTGACCACTATTGTTGTCTGGGGTGCCGTTACCACCCCAGGCCAAGGGTGGCAGCAGACAGGTCAAGGTGTTTTGGGTGTTCCCCTTCGGCAGCCAATCAGTGGAGGTTGGTCGTCCCACTGTGCATGCTGGGGAGGAGTACTTAAGGGACAGACGACATTGGCCCGGGGTCATCGATCGCTGGTCTGTCATCCCACCACCCACTGTGTGTGGCCCTCCTGGCCGGGGGGTGTGTGTTTAAGTGTTCCTGGCTTCGTGACCACGTTGGTCCGGGGTTGTGATATATCCAAGTAGGCCCGGTAGTCAGACTGGGTCTACGTTTGCAGAGTGGTCCTGTGCTGTCTGTCCTGAGGGAGGAAGCCACTCGATGAAGAACCTGTCTTGGAGAGCACCGAGCAAAAGGCTGGTATCTCAGGAAAGGCCTTGAACTTCATCGAAGGACGCACCATTTCTGAAAGGCTGAATGATGGTCGCCTGTCAGTTCTAAGTTCACAAGAAGTTGATCAGGAGTGATCCGGGTGCTTAATCCGGCGTTGAGAGGATTTTGGACCGAATATACCTTCATCTGTGTGAAGGTATGTGGCAGAGACTTTACCAAATTTTCCGTGCGCCATCTCGGCTGCTAGGCTAGTGAGAGAGGCCTATCCGGGTGCATAATACCCACTCTGGCTAGAGTGGCGACAAAAGCTGTGTTGCTGGAAGCAAGAGTGTTTCCGGACAGAAGTTGTGCACCTGAACCCATTACCTGTTACCCTTCCACCTCTTCAACTACTTCTTTTATTCTTTTACCAAGTTCAGCAAATACTGTATTTATTGGCGTACAACACTCACTTTTTTACCCTGAAAATAGAAGGTAAACTGTGCCTGCGTGTTATACGCAGGGGGCTGTGGAAAGTTTTTTTCCTGAAACTTCCCTGCGTGTTATATGCCTGTGCATGTTATACGCCGATAAATACGGTAAATCAAAGAAAAATAAGTCTAAGTGTGGACATTGAGGTAACAGGCCGTCCAAAACAAACCAGCAGCTCCTCCGGGGGTAGTGCTACACTCATGAGAGAGGACATGTGGGTCGACGTGTTTCACTTCAGAAGAGCTTCTTCAGGATCCACTTAATTATTCACTCTTTAAGATATCATAGCCATCACATGGATGCAAAAAAAAAAAAGATGGTTCCAGAGGAGTTCAGAAAAAGGAAAGATAATTGTCTTAATGGTGTCCACAATATCATTCTTCTGTATATCAATGTAATACACTAATCCCTATATAAAGGGAGATATAAAGTTTAAAAGGATAGATATGAAAAACAGCAAAATAGGCCAGATTGTGGCACCCCTCCGCCACTTCTGACAATATCTGCGCCTGCGGTTATTTGATATCAGCCAACAACTGATGAACCACATATAGTATAATGAGGCATAGCACTGAGAGGCTGTCACATAGTGGTGAGGTGTCCACTTAATGGTGGCAACCATTTAAATTTCTGCATCTCCCCAGGTGATCTATCCTCACACACATAACAATTGTGTTCTCACAACATAGTCATCTCCATAGACAGTAAATTGTGCAAAAAACTACACGTACAACACTTTTTTAGCACATTTTTGGTGAAATGCAGAACTTACCAGCTCCTTGAGTTCCCGCTGTCTGTCGCAAAGCTGCTCGTACATTTTCTTTCCTACATCTGTACTCTCCAGGGTAGATATGATCTGCAGCTGTGTGTCATTGTTTTCTATGATGTTGTATTCCAGCATTAGACAAAGGATCTGAAAACCACAACACAAGAATTTCAAAGCAAGCTCAAAGCTAAACAAAAAGATGCCAGTTAATAACTGCAATTGAACAGCAGCAACTCATTACTTTTTTTTTTTCTTTGTTTCTTTCTGCCAGTTTCCAATGGGAGACTACTTATTATGCAAATCGGTGTCTGCCTGAGTCTAGTCCAAAAGCCAAAGTATGTGCCTGTACCCAAACTCTGTCTTGATAATGGGCAGTTTGTTTAAACCTGGCAAGAGTTTATGTAAGCAGACAGGCTTGTGTGACAGAGCAGAAATGGGAGTGTTCGTACAGAGAAGTCCTGCAAAGGCCGAGATGTTGTGCCAATAATGGAAAAGAGCGCATGTTCTAGATCAGTGGTTCTCAACCACCGGGCCATGGCCTCCTTTCCGAGCCCCCAGCTAGCTGCAAATCTTCTAACCTACCACAGCACCTCCCAGCTCCCCAGAACCCCCAACCTACAATAACTGCTCACAGTGCCATTCACCCCCCCCCCCCCAATACTCTCATAATTCCAGAGTGTCTTCAGTACCCACAGTACCTCCAATCTCCCACAGTGATCCCTAATTGCTGAAGAGCCTCCAGCTCCCCCAAAGTGTCCCAAACCTCCAACAGTACCCCCCCCCTGTTCCTCTTAGCCCCAACAGTGTCTTCCAGTCTCCCAAAGACCCCTTAAAAGCTCCTAGCATCATGGAGAGACCTCCTCCAGAAACCCCACCCCCTACATGGCGACCAAATCTGCTGCAGAGTCTGTACAAAAAAAGTGGCAACCACTCCAACCTATAACACACCTTTGCAGCAAGGTGCACATGGAAGGGCAATGCACATCACAAGCATCTTGATGGGCATCATGTGCGTCCCTGTAAGGAGCAGTGGGCTCCATCCAGGCATACCTGCCCTTATCTATCCATTCTTATACATGCTCCTACTATGAAGGCTCTGGAAATTTAGAGTTAGGACCGCAGTATATACAGAGGCGTGGGCACTGCTGCTTACGTGTATATTTACAAATGCCTCTGTTTTTAAAGTCAACTGTTAGACAAGGCCAATTTGGCTGGTAAGAGTGCTGAGAAATCCCTTGTTTGTTAGTGATGCGCATTGCCCTTCCATGTGCACCTTGCTGCAAAGGCCAGTTACAGATTAGGGTGGCCACTTTTTTGCACAGTTGGGTGAATTGGGTGCAGGGACACACTGGATGCCTTCGCTGCTATTGTGCTCTTGCTGGGCCTTCACGTGCATATCTGTGCCTTTAAGGAGGGGTGGGCTCCCTCCAGGCATACCTTCCCTTAATCTATCCATTCTTATATGTGCTCCTACTATGGAGACTCTGGAAATTTAGTTAGGCCTCCAGTATATACAGAGGTCCCTTGGCATGGGTAATGCCGCTTATGCATAGATTTGCAAAAACGCGTGCAAACAAAACCCTCTGTTTTTAATGTCATGGGGCTAATTTGGTTCTTTTGCAGGCTGGCTGGTAAGTGTGCTAAAAATCCCTTGTTTGGCTGTGATCTGCTGCAGAGTCCCCTAACCACCTCCAGAACCCCCATTCCCTCCACAGTGATACCCAGCCCCATCCAGCGCCTTCCAGCATTTCAATAAATATTTTGCACTTCAGCAGAGAAAATAAAGTGGATGGCTGGGGTGCTTAGAAGAGTGGACAGGCAGGGGCACCTAATTTTACCCCAAAAAAAATGGGAAAACGTATCGACTCAAGTATAAGCCTAGGGTGAGAAATGCAGCAGCTACTGTAAGTAGAAAAGAGGGTCAACAATGCCCATTTGCAGCCTCACTGTGCCCATCTGCTTACCTGATCTCCCACTGTGTCGTGCAGTCTTAACTGCAGTCGGTGGCCATCCAGTGTAACAAAGCCCTTCCTCCTTCTCGATAGACGGTACACTGATGCCGTTTCCCAGCAGTGAGTCAGTGTTCAGCATTCCGCCTATCACCGACGAGGCTTTGTTACACTGGACGCCCACTGACTGACTGTCAACAGCGGGAGACTCGAGTGTAAGGCGAGGAGGGCTTTTTCAGCACAAAACAAATGTGCTGAAAAACCAAGCTTATTGTATACTCGGTAATTGATCAGATTATTTACATCAAGCTAAGTGTTTAAAGAAATAAAAAAAAATGGCAGTTGCCAATTAAAGAATAATTTTTCCTTAAAAACAGAAATGTGATGCAACTATTCCAGAATGAGGTTATTTATCTTTTTTCTCACTGCATAGATTCAATCCGTTTCTAACTCACATGAGAGGTGACAGCTTTGTAAAGCACTGTAGAGTATGTTGCTCTGTAGACATAGGCAAGTGCAATATCTTCTTTACGTCAGCACAGAGTTGCTTCCTGTCTCCATGCTCTGTAATCTTTAATACCCATTTTGCAGCCCTTTATCTGTCTGTGTGCCCTGCCTTTCTTCCCTACAGTGCAGCTAAGATAGAAGTGGGGATACAGGAAATTTTGCCAGATACACAGTACCCCGAGCCATCTGCGCTCTGTTTTCTGCGAGTCATTAAGCCAATGTGTGCTTATTGGCAGTTCTCGTACCTCCACCATGGTCTGGTTCCCTCGCAAGGCAAGCAACATGCATGGCCCCAGCTTATTCTCCGCCAGCGACAGGAGAAATTTCTTGGTTTTATAACAGGAACCCATCAAAATGTGAACCTGCGGGAGAAGAGAAGCGTTACACTGGACTTATAAAAAGACAAATACATCTTAACAAGCATAGACTGCATCTTTTTTTAAATGTGCTTTGTCATTTATAAAAAAAAAAAAATTACCACGACATTGCATTAACTACTTTCCATGTTTATATAGGGCTGCCATTGTGTGTGCTACAGAGTTCACAGACCCTTCCCCAGAGGAGCTTACAATCTAATGTCCCAGTTTAAAAAGGACACGCGCTAGATCAAGTTTCATCAGAAGCCAATAAATCTATCAGTAGGTTTATTGATTTTGGAACAGACTGTGTGAAAGCCATGCAGATACAAGGCGAACATGCAAGCCACATGATGGTATCCCTTTTGGGAGCTAAACCCATGACCTCAACTCTGCATGGCGAAAGTGATAAATAAACCTGTGTTGTATTAAAACCCTCCAAATTAAAGTGTCATTAAGGGTACATTTACACTGAGCACGGGTTTGAAATCGTGCAAGTTCAGCAGAACTCGCATGATTTCAAACCCACAATTC
Source organism: Rana temporaria (assembly GCF_905171775.1). NCBI lineage: Eukaryota > Metazoa > Chordata > Amphibia > Anura > Ranidae > Rana > Rana temporaria. The sequence goes on along the minus strand of NC_053499.1, from coordinate 132,579,279 downwards.
CTGTGCGAGTTCGGGGGCAATTTGAAAGGGATCTGTGCGGGTTTCATGCACAGATGTCTATTGAAATCGCCCCTGAAGTCGCTAAAAGTAGTGCAAGAACTACTGCCCCGATTGGGACAGTACCGTTGTCGGCAATAGGCTGCGATTTGACAAGTCAAATCATGCCGATGTGAATGGGGCTAAACCTCTCACCATAAAAAAATATCAATAAATGGTGTATAACATGCTGTCCATACTCAGTCACTATAAGATTTGTTTTCTGTTTTCTGCAAAAAAACTGGTTGATCCTGCTGCTCTCTATATCCCCCTTCTGTCCATGTCCCCAATTCAGCTATGGATTTTGCAGAGCAGTGTTGGTAGCTCTGCACATGCTCAATTTTCAGTGTGTTTCTATAACGAGCATTTCCTTCCTATCACATCTAAGCAGCTCATGTGACTACAGAGTCACACATGTGGGTGTATACCCAGAGGTAAATGACAGCCCTCTCCCTCCCTCCTCCTCCATGCCCACAATGGGGGAGGGATATTACATGTACATTATTGGTGGCTTCACTTCCCTCAAATACATTACGAAAAGCTTGACTTAGAATGAAGCCCTCCAGCACCACACTGTCACTGCAGACAGGGCTTCCATCTTCACCACGTCTTCCTTCCAGGTTCGTGTCCTCAGCCTTCTGGAGGACACGTGCAGGAGTCATGGACTGCGGCATGTAGCTCTGAAGGGACGGCACAGTATGCTGTCCCCTCAGAGCGCATGCACCGATGACATACCAGCTTCATGCAGTGTGAATAACTCCTAAACCATGCAGGTTTAGGGGGATATTTAACTGTACCTACAGGTAAGCCTGATTATAGGCTTACCTGTAAGTACAAGTTCAAAAAAAGGGTTTACTTCCACTTCAAACAGTGTGTGTTTAGTATCACTTTAGGATTGCCCTGCATAGTAGGCAATGCAAGATGCCTTACCATACCTTTTATAACGTCTTTATTTTACAAGGTTTTAGTATAGCATAGCTTTAAGTGATGGGATCAGACTTTTGTATACCATGGTTTTGGACACAATAGGAATCTGTATACCAATTCTCTTCCTTCTGTAAAATGTTTAGTTAAGGGAGCCAACACCAATTTGGAGCTGGGACTATACACATATGGCCGGGTTTAACACTGGTATGACACAACTGTTGTTTTCAGGGGCAAGGAGTGCAACAATCTAAAACAGTGGTCTCCAAACTGCAGCCTGGGGGCCAAATGTGGCTGTTTGCTTGCCTTTACCCCTGGGGCAGTATTCCACCAACTGGCTCCAATGAAGGAGCACCATTTCCCCTACTGAGACCATCAATGGGGCACAATTCTTCTCATTGATATCAACAACAAGGCATTATTCCTCCCATTAAAACCAATGATGTGCCGGGGCATTTTCTACTCCCCCCCCCCTAAAACCTTAGACTGTAAATTGGCCCTTTGCTTTGAAAGTTTGAGACTCCTGATCTAAAAGGTACAGGAACAGCCATTAAAGCCATGAAACTGGTTTCATATCACTGACTTCGCCATAGGTTTATTGTGCACCTAAATGCGGGACTGTCTCAGAAAATATGGGTCTGTTGCCATCTATGCTATAGGCCACGGACATCTATTCCTTAACACAGCTCTCTATTATTATTTTGCCATCACCTTCATAATATCAATTCTTGTTTTGTGTCGTAAACCTTGCTGGGTATTGCATTTCAGGCCCTAGTGTTTCACCACGTGCAGTGTACAGTAACATCCCATAAAAACATTTTGCACAATTCCCAGGCCTTATGGCCGCAATTTATAATGGTCCTGCAGTTTTGTGGCAGGCTGTTCAATGCCAAGAATTCTTGTAAAGAAATACTGTCAGAAATGTCAAGGGTGGCCAATCTCATCTGCACAGAATTCCATGGAAACTCCACGCAAATCCAGCCCCAGTTTAAATTTATGCTTTTCAAATAGCAGCTGAATGCAATGCAATGTTATCTACTGCCTTATGGTGGGGCTCTGCTCTTATGTGGAATGAATGTCAGATTTCAGCATCAACTTTTTTGCATTTTAACCACTTGGTTATTGGCCCATAGTCAAAAGACGTCCTATTTTTAAAGATGGATATCTCAGTAACGGCAGCAGCTGCTGCCACAACCGAGGTATTCATCTTTAGTGCCAACGGTCCTGTAAACGATAACGGCGGTCTCCGCGGCGGATTCGCCGCAAGATTGCCGTTATCGGTGGCGGGAGAGGGCCGCCGCTTACCGTAGCCGTCGGTAGCGGCGGAGGAGATCGGGACCGTTCAGCAGCTGACTGGGGTTGCGAGTGAAGGAAAAATGTCCTTCACCCGTCCCCATAGCTCTGCTGGGCGGAAGTGACGTCAAAACGTCAGTCCCGCCCAGCGTCTTAAAGCAACATTTTTTTTTTGTCATTTGAAAAAATTACAGTTTAATTTTTTTTTTTTTCTTGCATTTTAGTCTAAATATGAGATCTGAGGTCTTTTTGACCCCAGATCTTATATTTAAGAGGACCTGTCATGCTTTTTTATATTACAAGGGATGTTTACATTCCTTGTAATAGGAATAAAAGTGATATTTTTTTTTTTTTATTTCAGTGTAAAAAAATTATAAACTAAATAAAAATAAATAAGAAAACAAAAAAAAAAATGTTTTAAAACGCCCCGACGAGCGCGCGCACAAAAGCGAACGCATACGCGAGTAGCGCCCGCATATGAAAACGGTGTTCAAACAACACAAGTGAGGTATCGCCGCGATCGTTAGAGCGAGAGCAATAATTCTAGCCCTAGACCTACTCTGTCACTCAAAAAATGCAACCTATAGAATTTTTTAAACGCAGCCTATCGAGATTTTTAAGGGTAAAAGTTTGACACCATGCCACGAGCGGGCGCAATTTTTAAGCGTGACATGTTGGGTATCATTTTACTTGGCGTAACATTATCTTTCACTATATATAAAAAAATTGGGCACATTTTATTGTTGTCTTATTTTTTAATTCAAAAAAGATTTTTTTTCCCCAAAAAAGTGCGCTTGTAAGACCGTTGCGCAAATACGGTGTGACAAAAAGTATTGCAATGACTGCCAGTTTATTCTCTAGGGTGTTAGAAAAAATATATATATAATGTTTGGGGGTTTTAAGTAATTTTCTAGCAAAAAAAATGTTTTAGTCTTGTAAACACCGAATCTGAAAAACAGGCTCGGTAATCAAGTGGTTAAATTCTTTTACAGAAGCCCCAGTGTAATATGGTTTTCCAGGGAAGCGGAGGGTGGAAGCTCAGAACACACCGAGGTCGATATACTATAGGAGCTGAGAATCTTATTTAAATATACTGTGTGAATATATACGCTTTAAGTGCTCGTTCACACCACAACAATGTCCTCCAGATCAGTTCTGGATGTGTTTCTGCATGCACGTTAAAGCATTGTTGATGTGTTGCGTTTTTTTTAAGCTTTTTTGGATGCATTACAGATGCTTTCCCCCCCCCCCCATTGTATTGGGGTCTGGTGCGATTTTTATGCATTTTTAATGCTTTTTACTAGAGATGCACCGCATTTCAACTTTTTCAGTGCACACATATACAGAAATAAAATCCCATTTTTAATAGGGAGTGAGGATTAGAATATATATTTTAGGTGTTTATTGTCTGTGTACCTAAATTCCCTTCACTTCCTGTGACAAGTGTCAACAGGACAGGAAGTGAAGGTAAATTTCCCCAGCAGACACACAAAACGGGAAAAAACACTTATTTTCCCACTCCAATATGACAAACACTCTCAAGAAATATTTTTTAACAGAATGTATAGAAAGTCACAAGAGCACATCTACTTAGTTCTTCAAACAGTCATCCTAGAACCATAGTGAAAAGAAGGGTAAAGCAAAGCTTGCAGTTGGCAGAAACTTAAACTCACATTATTGCAGACACGTACCATGCTGGCAAAAAGTTCACCGTCGTCATCACAGGCGACGCCCCCTGGGCTGTATAGCTGGAACCAGCCATCCTTCCCTGCTCTGACGCTCAAGAGACAAGAGTGAACCTGCAGGAGGAGAAAGAGTTTTAATAAAGTAACACAATTCTCATCTTAAGCAAATTGCCTTTAGCCAATTTCAATTCAGAGCGATTTGACATATAAAATACAAACAACTGTTTTCACCCAAATAAAAAGGTATATTGATTGATTAAAGAGACCCTGTCACTTTGCCCATTTCAGGCATAACTAGCCGACTACAGGCCCATTTATATCAACCTTCTCTGCTCTTCCCCCTACACTCTATTGCTTTAGTAGTAGTTTGTTTAGTAGAATTGATGGTGTAATCCCATCTTTGGGCTCCTCGGGCCCAAGCAATGCATGGAAGTCACATACAGTAGGTGACCGCGATATTGTGTCAATCTCGCTTCCTTTCCCGGCGAGATTGAGCACCTACGAGCCCCATCGCGGGAGCCAGCGCCGAGCTGGCTTGCCGCGATGGAGACAAAGCCATCATAGAAGCGACGGGAGATCCGACTTGGATTCCCGTCAATTCGAGCTGCAGCATTTGGTATGCATTCCTGAGAGGGAAAACTCCACGCGATATTTCAAATGAAAAACCGACATGGGTTCCCCCCCCAGGAGCATACCAGGCCCTTAGGTCTGGTATGGGTTGTAAGGAGACCCCCCCCCCAGGCCAAAAAACCGACGTAGGGGGTCCCCCTACAATCCATACCAGACCCGTATCCAAAGCACGCTACCCGGCCGGCCAGGAAAGGAGTGGGGACAAGCGAGCGCCCCCCCCCTCCTGAGCCGTACCAGGCCACATGCCCTCAACATGGGGGGGTTGGGTGCTCTGGGGCAGGGGGGCACACTGCGGGGCTCCCCCACCACAGAGCACCCTGTCCCCATGTTGATAAGGACAGGGCCTCTTCTAGACAACCCTGGTCGTTGGTTGTCGGGGTCTGCGGGCGGGGGGCTTATCGGAATCTGGGAGCTCCTTCAAATAAGGGGGCCCCCAGATACCGGCCCCCCACCCTAAGTGAATAAATATGGGGTACATCGTACCCCTACCAATTCACCTGGAGGCAAAGTGTAAAAGTAAATAAACACACGACACAGGGTTTTTAAAATAATTTATTAGTCTGCTCCGGGGGCCCCCCCTGTCTTCTTTAGCTCTTTTAGCAGGGGGGCTTCTTCTTCACCGGTGTCTGGTTCTCTTCCGCTCTCTGGGGGGTCATCTCCGCTCTCGGGGGTCTTCTCCGCTCTCCGGGGGGGGCTTCTCTGGGGGGTCTTCTATCTCCTCCGCTGTTGACTCGGCGCACCCCGGTTCTTCTCCCGCTCTCCGGTGCCTTCCCCTTCAGGGCAGCCCGCTCTTCTGTGACGTCGTCTTCTTCTCTTCTTCTGCCTTCTCCCGATGTTGGCACAACGCCTCTTCTCGCTGCAATGACGGGTGCGCGGTTCGCACCGATTTATATAGGCCGCTCTTATGATGTCACAGTCCCATCATGCTCCGGTACCTACCCTTCTCTTCCCTGATGAAGTAGTCCTGAGCTCAGTGTTTGAGACCTCCACCATCACAGGAGTGAGGTGGATGACTAGGCCTCACTTAGCAACATGTGGGAATATTCCTGTCAGGCTTCATAAAAGGTATTGTAAATGGTCTACACCTACTTAGCTATGGGGGGGGGGGGGCGACACAAAGGTCTCATGATACAAATTTTGACATGTGGTATGACTGTAGAATGCATATAACAAAATAATAATATTAATTTTGTAAGAGAGAGAGACGTTTGTTTCTAGAAACTGTTATGAGCTTGGGCATAGCACTATGTAACTTTGGATTATTTTCCTAAAAAAAAAAAAAAAAAATCAATGAAGGAAAATTACCTGTAAAAATAATTAAAGGGGTTGTAGGTACATTTTTTCCCCTAAATAGCTTCCTTTACCTTAGTGCAGTCCTCCACTTACCTCATCCTTCCATTTTGCTTTTAAATGTCCTTATTTCTTCTGAGAAATCCTCACTTCCTGTTCTTCTGTTTGCAACGACACACCGTAATGCGACACTTTCTCCCTGGTGTGGAGAAAGCCTCTTGAGGGGTCGAGTAGGAGTGTCAGGACACTCTCTACTTTGCAGATAGAGAAAGGAGCTGTGTGTTAGTGAGCGTCCTGACACTCCTGCTCGCCCCCTCAAGAGGCTTTCTCCACACCAGGGAGAAAGCCTCGCATTACGGTGTGTAGTTACAGACAGAAGAACAGGAAGTGAGGATTTCTCAGAAGAAATAAGGACATTTAAAAGCAAAATGGAAGGATGAGGTAAGTGAAGGAGGACTGCACTAAGGTAAAGGAAGCTATTTAGGGATTTTTTTTTTTTTACCTTTACAACCCAAATATGCGATTTTTAAAATGGTCTGGCCATAAGAGAACAGTGATTTTTCTGAAAAGCTTGCCTTAAATAAATTTTGCATTGCTGGAGAATATAATATTAATTAAATAAGGAGAAAATGCTAAATACAGTCAAGGCATTCCAGGACTGCCAACAAAAATCTTCTCTAAAAAGGCAGAAGGTATGACGCAAATGGCGGTCTACAGCTGACGTTTGTTTTGTTACTACATGCTGAGTTAGTCATGTCATGAAAATAGAGTACCAGTCTGGATTTTTTTTGATTTTTAAAGGAGATTTGTCAGAGGCAGTGTACACATCAGCCCGTCTGACTGGGAACTCCTCAAGGTGAAATATGTAACTGAAATAATGTTCTTCTTTTCCCACTCCCAGCGCACGATCGAGATGGCTGTTCTTTCCCGAGATTAAAGCTGAGCTCCAGGCAGATATATAAAAAAAATATCAATTACTGCATTATGTATTAATGAAAAAATAATTAAGTGCATTTTTAAAGCCTCATTGAACTTTCAATTTAAATCAGCTAAGCACATATTCTAGGCACATCAAAAGGTGTGTAAAGTCTTATGCCGCGTACACACGACCGTTTTTCGGGTTTTAAAAAATTACGTTTTTTTCAACCTGATCGTTAAAACGGCCTTGCCTACACACGATCGTTAAAAAAAAATGCTCTCGCAAAGCGCGGTGACGTACAACACGTACGACGGCACTATAAAAGGGGAAGTTCCATTCGGATGGCGCCACCCTTGGGGCTGCTTTTGCTGATTTTGTGTTAGTAAAAGACGATTCGCGCTTTTCAGTCTGTTACAGCGTGATGAATGTGCTTACTCCATTACGAACGCTAGTTTTACCAGAACGAGCGCTCCCATCTTATAACTTGCTTCTGAGCATGCACGTTTTTCACGTTGTTAAAGCCCACACATGACTATTTTTTACGACGTTAAAAACGTCGTGAAAAATTAGAGCATGTTCTAAATTTTTAATGGCCATTTTTTACATCGTGAAAAATGCTCTGGAGCCCACACACGATCGTTTTTAATGACATAAAAAAAAACGTCATTTGTTACAACCCAAAAAATGGTCGTGTGTACGCGGCATTAGGCCGGCCATACATGGTGCAATATTCTTACCTGCAACCACGGGTTGCAGGAAAGAGATTTGTACAATTCCCCAACACAGACAGTTCTGACAGGGGACTCAGCAATTGTCTTCTCCCGCCATTCCTTCCGAGACAAGACTGATTACTTATAGCCGCTAGCGATAATTGCAAAAATCTGGCAGGCTGGTTGTACCCAAGTTGATCAATCTGGTACATTTAGCCTGCCTGTTAACGGTTCGAATCTCAGCCGGTTCCTACTGAACTGGCTGAGATTTGAACAGTGTATAGCCGGCCTTACCATTTATTTTCTTTGGAAAGCATACAAAGTCTGAGCAGTAAAGTCTCTCTGGGGATGAGGTTCAGGTTTGCGGTAAACCCTGCAGGTCAGAGACATGGCTTGAAGCTTGTGGGCCCCCGATGCAAAAGTTGACCTGGGGCCCCTCCACTACCACCCACCGCGTCGGGTGACAGGAAGGCTGCATGGGCCCGTGGCTGGCCCTCTGACTTCCAGATTCACATACATGCCCACCGCTTTCACCTGGCAGATCAGAGTATGGCCTGCCTGCCCCCACTTTGTGAACAGTTGAGCAGGGCAGGAGGGGAGGCGAGCAGAGAGTGCGTCGCCAGGGGATAGAGCTTGCGCCATCATCCTGTGTAGGTGAAACTGTAAACTCAGAAGGCCTGGAATGTGTCTGGGTAGGCATCTGCCCGGGCCCTCTGAGTTTATTAATAAGGAATATATATACCGTATTTTCCGGCGTATAAGACGACCTTTTGGATGCAAAAAAATGCATCCAAAGTCGGGGGTCGTCTTATACGCCGGTACCTGTCTCCGTCAGGCTGTGGGCATCCATGATTTAAAAGCCGCGCCTCCTCCTCAGAGGAGAAGAGAAAAGAAAGTAAGGTAGGGAGATCGTCTTGGCCGGCACAGTGGAGGCATGTGGTGGCACAGTGGAGGCATGTGGTGGCACGTAATGGCACAGTGGAGGCATGTGGTGGCACAGTGGAGGCATGTGGTGGCACAGTGGAGGCATGTAATGGCACAGTGGAGGCATGTAATGGCACAGTGTAGGCATGTAATGGCACAGTGGAGGCATGTAATGTAATGGCACAGTGAGGCATGTAATGTAATGGCACAGTGAGACGTGTAATGTAATGTAATGCAATGGCACAGTGAGGCATGCAATATAATGGCACATTGAGGCGTGTAATGTAATGGCACAGTGAGATCTGAAAAAAGCCTGTTTCTGTCAGCGGTTGTTCTGGCTACCCCTTAGCTTCCAGAAAGACTAGTAGGAAGGGGGTAGTCTTATATAGCGAATATATCCCAAAACCAAAATTTTTCCTGGAAAAATAGGGGGTCGTCTTATACGCCCAGTCGCCTTATACACCGGCAAATACGGTATGTTATGTACCGTATTTATTGGCGTATATCGCGCATTTTTTTGCCCTGAAAATCAGGGCAAAATCGTGGGTGCGCGATATACGCCGATACCCGCGCCGAGTTTTGAATACTGCGCCGACATATACCGAGCGCAGTACACTCGGGTATAGTCGGCCAGTCTCGGCTTCTTCCGCGGTCACGTCCTGGACGTACAGGACGTGAGCGCAACAGTTGCCGAGCCTGCCCGAGTGTACTGCGCTCGGTATATGCTGGCGCAGTATTCAAAACTCGGCGCGGGAAACGAGCGGGGAGGACGCCGCAGAAGGACGCCGGACCTGCCGAAGAGGACTCCGGACCCGCCGCAGAAGGACACCCGAAGCCGCAGAAGGACGCCGGACCCGCCCGAAGAGGACACCCGAAGCCGCAGAAGGACGCCAGACCCGATGAGGCCGCCGCGCAAGACACCAAAACTGTAAGTACAAAAATAACTTTTTTTCCACAGGAATGGGGGTCACTTTAGGGGTGCGCGGTATACGCGGGAGTGCGTTATACCGCGATAAATACGGTACATCTGTGTGGTTCATTTGGTACATTATTAAAGGGATTGTAATGGGAATTTTTAAGAAAATCGGTCACTTTACCCTGAATGATTCCATTAAACTGAAATTATTAATGAGATCACTATGGGCTTTTTATTTGTTTGTTCCTCCATACATGGAAATACAATTACTGCAGCACTACCAAGCAGGAAGCAGAGCCTGTATATGTAACTAGAAAACATGGCTTCCCATATGTCTATGTACTAGATTTAGAAAAAAAAAAGTCAAAAGCAAGATTCACAACCATTTAGTGATACAATAATTTACAGTAAGCTGCTCATATTTTCATATATACCTTTAAAAATATAATACAATAGTTTCCCTTTACCCTGCATTTTTCAAACAATTTTCCCTAGCATAATCTATTGCCGGCGAAATGGGGATACAAATATTTACATAATACAGAAAGGCGTAATGTGGTTACCAGACGAAACAGCTTAGCATAATGGAAAGTGCGATCAATTTAACTTTCAGATAGCAGTGAGGGAAAGGACCGAGATGTAAACCAATAGAAAATGTATAGCACCTCCCACATCTAGTAGGTCAGAGCATGTCTGAGAGCGGATTCAAGGTAGAGATACTGTGCCATAGGGATTTATGGGAAACGGGAAAATCCGACCATGTGCCATGATCCATACCGTGTAATGTTTATTTTTCATTTTCATGTCTGAAAGTAAACCTGTACTTTGCTTAGAAAATGTCATTAAAGCGGGAACTTCCTCTCATTGGAACCCTCCCCCCCCCCCTCCTTTCAGGGGGGATGGGGGTGCAGATACCTGTCTTAAGACGGGCATTTGCACCCACTTACGGCCACACAGTCTGCTGGCAGGACGTCAGATCCTGTCCCCCCATTGTGTTCTGGGAAACACACAGCTCCCAGAACACAGCGGGAACCAGTGAGCACAGGGCAGCGCGACTCGCGCCGTAGGGAACCGGGCAGTGAAGCTGAAGCGCTTCACTTCCTGGTTCCCTCACCGAGGATGGCGGTGGGGGCAGCAGAGTGACGAGCGATCGCTCGTCCTCTGCTGCCGATGGCGCTGGACCCCAGGACAGGTAAGTGTGCTAATATTAAGGCTGCATTCACACCTGAGCGTAGCGTTTTTTCTGATGTTTTGTCGCGTGTATTCGCGCGTTTGCATACAGCGTTGTCTGACGTTTTTGAACTTCGACGTTTTTTATTTTAGCCAATAGGAAAAATGATCATCTCTTTCATCACTTGTTGCTATGTTTGTAGATTTTTTTATCTTCTTCCTGGGTGAAATGTTCTATTTCACAGAACAGATTAAAGCGACAAAACGCCCGTAGAAACGCTGGTTGTCGCGATAGACGCTTGAATCGAGCGTTTCTATTACTTTTTATGGGAATACAAACGTTCTAAAACGCCCAAATCCGCCCAATTCGCGCGACAAAAAAGGGTCCGGAACTTGTTTGAGCTTCAGGCCTTCGGCTTCAGACGTTTTGGAGTGGAGATGTGAACCATCTCCATTGAGAATAATGGATTTTTTCCCCTCTAGCGTTTTGGAGCTTCATGCTTCAGGCGACAAAACGCTCAGGTGTGAATGCGGCCTTAAGGCGTCAGCATACCAAGATATTTTGGACAATTTCAGGCTCCCAACTTTGTGGGAACAGTTTGGGGATGGCCCCTTCCTGTTCCAACATGACTGCGCACCAGTGCACAAAGCAAGGTCCATAAAGACATGGATGAGCGAGTTTGGTGTGGAGGAACTTGACTGGCCTGCACAGAATTCCGATAGAACACCTTTTTTGGAAATGTTGTTATATATATATATTTTTTTAATTTTTGGGACATTTGTTACTATATATATATATATATATATATATATATATATATATATATATATATATATATATATATATATATATATATAGAGATATATATATATATATATATATATATATATATATATATATATATATATAGATAGTGTATGTGAGAACTCTTTTGCACTTTATATATTTTTGCACTTTGATGTTGATGTTTACATCATGTTGATGCCATTTCTTTTTTTTATCTATTCATGGTATGGTTGATTTAGTGGGTGAGCGCACCAAACTTTCTTAACTACATCGTCTAAGCAGGGTATTGAGGCTTTTACAGGTGCTGCTGCCAATTTAGATCTCAGCGCTGGTTTTTGTTTTATTTTAACCTGTACTTTGCCCACAGTATGTAAAGTTGAGGAGAGTGGAAAGATCGCCTTGGACTCATTGGGTTATCCTACTGGTATTGTTAACTTAAGGTATTGCTGTTGGTGTAAATAATCTGGTTCCTGGGCAGGTGGCTTCTACACTCCAGAGAATTTTCCATAATCGCTGCATACCACAATGTCTGGTCTTTGGTACAAATTTATTGAACTGGACAAAGCACCTTGCAGCCCTGGCGAGGATTACCTCTAACTTGTCTCACACTTATAGGGGCTGAATAGTGTACATCATTTCAACAGCAAAGCGCGCACAAGAGTGAAACGCATGAGAGGGGGAAGTCCAAGGCAGGGTTGCAGCATACATTGCCCAGATCTATAAAGTTGGGTGAAAGAACGAATGTTATGGGAGTGAGGCTTTTAGATTTTCATGAATTTTCCCACAGAGCATGGATAGGCTTCCAATTGGTCTACACCAGGGGTCGCCAAACTATGGCCCTCCAGTTGTTCAGGAACTACAATTCCCATCATGCCTAGTCATGTCTGTGAATGTCAGTTTTACAATGCCTCATGGGATGTGTAGTTCTGCAACAGCTGGAGGGCCGTAGTTTGGAGATCCCTGGTCTATACACACTATTTTTTAGGCTGGAGATGGGTTACAAGCCTGGATAGGTGACATCCTCCACAGCATAGAGCAGGGAGTTCAGTTTAATCTGAGACCTGAGTGGAGGGAAAGCACACACCACCCTCTACTCCAGTGGTTCTCAACCTTTCTAGTGTTGTGACCCCTTGATAACATTTCACAAATTGTGGGGACCCCCAACAGTAAAATTATTTTTGTAGCGTGGAACCTGTACTACAGTGGTGTCTCGCAGCAGTGACACCTATGCTGAAATCAGGAGATAGGGTCTCCTTCAGCCCCTCCCACTTCACTTTCCTCACCCGTCAGCCGACTTCTAGTCTCTGCCCCTCAGCCATGCCGTGAACTGAATGGGCGGCTGCAAAGAGGCTGAGTAGGCGCCCGCGGGCTCCAGGAACAGCCCAGCTGAGGGGCCGAGAAAAGGCTGGGAGAGCGGTACGGGCTTCAGAAACAAGCCAGGATTTGGTGACCCCTGGCAAATCATCATTCGACCCCTAGGTTGAGAACCACTGCTCTACACAGTCTCAAGGAAACATGTACAGCCGAGGCTGTCAATCACCTTCTGTGTGCTGGTCAGGGGGCCAGGCTGTCCCTAGGCATTCAGTGTTCTCCACATAACTTGTCAGAAGTGACTAATACAGATAGCAGAGGAAGAGAGAGCAGATAGGAAACACTCTAGGTGCTTTAGATGGAGGCAAGTACATGCTATATAGGGATATGCTTTGTTAATATTTCATTTCAGAGGTTTACAATCACTTAAGGTATGCTGTGTTAGCATGTAGTATGACCTAACTTGAACCACAAGGAAATGGCCAGAAGTCAGATGATAGCGGTTTACTTCCTTTACGCAGAAAAAAGAAATAGAGTTCATAAAATGCCATTACTTTCCATTACGCCGGATTCACCTCAAAGTAGCAGAAGATAATAAAGATTATTGTCTCATCCTGATATTCTGTTATTTTCTGACACAACTGACTTCCTGTTAGTAATTCCAACAACGTTGAATAATATAAACGATGTGGTGAACACCGTTTGTAAAGGTGGTAGGTGCCGGATTACAATTCATATTAAAGGATCATTTCACCCAAAACTGATATTTATTTTTTGGTAGATCTTGGAGAGTTCAACCTACTCCATCTCTTAGGGAGTCTATAGAGAAGATTTCTTTATGGCTATTATAAAGGCCCCTGTCCCCCTGCTGGGTATTGTTTATTTAATTCTTAGGAGAAAGCATTGGAAGTTAATGGAACACAAGGCACTGGCGCACAACAGAAAACATTGGAACAGAGCAGGAGACACCAGCACACAACAGGAGACACCGACACACAACAGGAGACACCAGCACACAACAGGAGACACCAGCACACAACAGGAGACACCGACACACAGCAGGAGTCTCTGAAATACAACAGGAGATGCTGGAACACTCAAAAATGTGGGGAAACATCCAGAACTCCCAGGGCCACAAGAATTATAAAAATAGAGCACTCATTGTTGGGATATCCAAGACATACAAAAAGCCAAGAGCTTGACTCAGCCTGGCGCACAACAGAAAACATTGGAACAGAGCAGAAGACACCAGGAGACACCGGCGCACAACAAGAGACACCGGCGCACAACAAGAGACACCGGCGCACAACAAGAGACACCGGCGCACAACAAGAGACACCGGCGCACAACAAGAGACACCGGCGCACAACAAGAGACACCGGCGCACAACAAGAGACACCGGCGCACAACAAGAGACACCGGCGCACAACAGGAGACACCGGCGCACAACAGGAGACACCGACGCACACCAGGAGACACCGACGCACACCAGGAGACACCGACGCACACCAGGAGACACCGACGCACACCAGGAGACACCGACGCACACCAGGAGACACCGACGCACACCAGGAGACACCGACGCACACCAGGAGACACCGACACACACCAGGAGACACCGACACACACCAGGAGACACCGGCACACACCAGGAGACACCGACACACACCAGGAGACACCGACACACACCAGGAGACACCGACACACACCAGGAGACACCGACACACACCAGGAGACACCGGCACACACCAGGAGACACCGGCACACACCAGGAGACACCGACACACACCAGGAGACACCGGCACACACCAGGAGACACCGACACACACCAGGAGACACCGACACACACCAGGAGACACCGACACACACCAGGAGACACCGACACACACCAGGAGACACCGACACACACCAGGAGACACCGACACACACCAGAAGTCTCTGGAATACAACAGGAGATGCTGGAACACTCAAAAATGTGGGGAAACATCCAGAACTCCCAGGGCCACAAGAATTATAAAAATAGAGCACTCATTGTTGGGGTATCCAAGACATACAAAAAGCCAAAAGCTTGACTCAGCTCATCAGGCTTCACCTTTAACTAAAACAAATCACTTTTTAGTGGACTGTCTGTTTTATATCTCTATTACATAATGATTGTTTCAAGCTCTGAACAGGCATACATACATTTCCAATATATTTTTAAATGGTATTACCCAGCTAATTAGCTTGTGTCTATAACACACTTGATAATAAATGCAAAGCAAAAACAAGCTCTTTTCTCTTAGCAGCACAATAACCTTTAACGAGATAAGTCATTTCTTTCTCTGCACTATTCTTTCCCCCAGGGGAAATTCTTACCTCTTGCCTGGGGTCCTCTGCAAATCTCTGAATGACGTATTTCAGCTCCCTGTATGGGCAGGATGAGAAAACACACAGGTTAGTTGGTAAGCTCAGCTGGGAAGTTTTGCAGCGATTACACAGACATGGCCTGGGTCACTGAATGCAAAAAAAAGTGAAAGCAGAGAATCCAAAGTGTTTAAAGCTGAACTCTGGGAGTTAGACAAAATCTACCCTTGTAGTGGGCCTCCCCTGCACTGCAATGGTTAAAGGCTTGTTTAGTGTAGGGGTGGAGGGCTTAGCTGTAATACCTTATTCCTGGCTTCAGCAGGCTTCCTCCATTCACACCGCCAGTCTCAAGCTGGCCATAGATGGATTGAATCTCTGGCCAGGTTAAGCAGGTTCCAGCCGAGATGCAATCTATCTATAGGCAGGTTAATTGCACCCAAGCTGCATCGATCGACTTGAGACAACCCGCATGCTGGACTTTTAGAATGCGATATTTGCATACAGAAACCGAAGTGACATTTGTGGAAAGCATGCCTAAACCAAGGTGACATTTTTAGATTAGAAAACATTAGCTGAGCTAAACATATAGACAGCTGAAGTTACATTCAAATATTCAATAGTCTGGTATAAGCTGAATTTGACCCTGCCCTTTCCATCATCCAAACCTCTCTGATGGGCCTTGATTATGATCCACAATCCAAGTAACCAATAGGGAGGTTTAGGAGGCAGCAACAGGCAAGATCAAGTCCACCTTTTCAAGCTAAAGTTGAGAATTGCCTGTAACTTTATCTGCAGTCTCATTAACCAATAGGGGGGTTTAAGAGGCAGCAACAGGCAAGATCATGTCCACCTTTTCAAGCTAAAGTTGAGAATTGCCTGTAACTTTATCCGCAGTCTCATTAACCAATAGGGGGGTTTAAGAGGCAGCAACAGGCAAGATTAAGCCCACCTTTTCAAGACAAAATTGAGAATTGCCTATAACTTTATCCGCAGTCTGATTAACCAATAGGGAGGATTAGGAGGCAGCAACAGGCAAGATCAAGCCCAACCCAAAGTAAAAGTTGAGAATTTCCTAACACTTTAGCCTATATCTTTAGATTATTTTGACACGCTGTGTTCAAAGAAGATAACCCATTCATTGTTTACTTTATTTTTCAATACATGCTCTGTTAATTTTGCCCAGGCTAGAGACAACTTTACTTTTAGTGCTTTTAATCACGAAACTCAGGTTGAGGGAGAAAGGGGGTCTCCTTTTAGTCACGTGTCATCATTTAACAGCAAAGCCCTAGTCCAGCAGATTCTCATTCATGAATTAGATTAGAATTTCAGATCTTATTTTTATACTCACTTTGTAAATGTTTCATGGGCAAGAGCTCTGCAAAAAAAGAAGCAAACACACATTAAAAAAAACACAAAAAAAAAGCAAACACACATTAGGTTAAAACTGCTAAACAGAGAATCATTAAACAAAAGTAAAGCTAAAATGATAATATCGATAGCGATTAAATACACCAGTAACTCTAAAAGTTATCCACACGGTCAATATGGATGAAAGGTTCCAAAGCTTTGAGACACACAAGGATAGCCGACACTGATGTATTGCCGATGTGTGAGAAAGAGCAATGATGACCTGTAAGATATCTCGCCATTTTCAAGCAAGATTTGACAATATTTCAGGTTTTTTGACATTTCTGTTTGTGTCGCTGTTAGGAAGGTTTAACTCCACTCCTTGTCCTGGTGTCCAGGGGCTCCCAAGGACAGCAAGTGATGGGGGGGCGGGCAAGAACACTTTTTTTTTTTAGTAAAGTGAGGGGTTACAATCTCTAACCGTGGAAAATCACAAAGGAGTGCCAAAAAAAAACTGATTAAAGAATCCCAATATAATTAAAATTGTTGGTAAATATGTCATAAAATCATCCAACGCATTTTGTGCAACACCACGTCATCAGGTCTCGACACAGGATAAACCTTGGATGGACATTGACCTTAGTGCCGATTCACAAAGGGGCAACCCGACTTATAGCGCGACTTTTCAAGGCGACTTCAGCACGACTTGGAGCAACTTACAGCGTGACTTGAAGTTGCCTCCAGGACAGGCGACTTTGCCAGTGGCCAATCAAACAATAATCAGCTCTGTGGGAGGGAGGGGTTTGCCTGAGAAAACTATTTTCTCTGCCTGTAAAGCAGTGGTTCTCAACCTGGGGGTCAAATTACAATTTGCCAGGGGTCACCGAATCCTGGGCTGTTCCTGAAGCCTGCATCGCTCTCCCAGCCTTTTTGCAGCTGCCCAGCAGCTGTTCCTGGAGCCCGCGGCCGCCCACTCTGCCTCTTCCCAGCCGCCCATTCAGTTCACGGCATAGGTGGGGGGGAGAGACTAGAGGTCAGCAGACTGGTGAGGAATGTGAAGTGGGAGGAGCCAGAGGAGACCCTATATCCTGATTTTGGCATAGGTGTCACTGCTTCGAGACACAGTGAGTAACACTATCTGTAATTAGAGTTGCCATTAAAAGTCCCCACTACAGTTCTCAGATTAGCAGATGACCTTCATCAAGAGCACTTAAGTTGGCTGATCAGAACTCCCCCCAGCACTGCCATTGATCCCACCCCCCACCAGCACTGCCACTCATCCCAACTCCCCGCCAGCACTGCCACTCATCCCATTCCATAATTTTACTGTTAGGGGTCCCCACAACTTGGGAAATGTTATCAAGGGGTCACGGCAGTAGAAAGGTCAAGAATCACTGCTGTAAAAAGTGATCCGACTTTGGAGGCGACTTCCATTGAAATCAATGGGTACAAGTTGCCTAGAAGTCGCCTTGAAGTAGTACAGGAACCTCTTCTGAAGTCGGAGCGACTTCAGTAGTGTACATCAAGACGGCTCTCATTCACTTCAATGAAATTTCTCATGTTGCGCGACTTGGGACGACACAAGTCGGATCCCAAGTCGCTGTAGTGTGAACCGGCACTTAGAGATCTATATGAGATCTGTTATTAAACGCTCTTTTTTTAATATTTGTATAATTTAAAAAAAAAATGTTTTCCTTTCATTTTGTTTATTTTTTTAATACTCTGTGTCCTCCTGTCTCAATGACACCCATACCCTTTTAGTTCCCCTCCCTGTATCCCAATTAGAACTATTTATGTGTATTGATAGACAATGCAATATTATTGATGAATATATGTAATATCATTGTGACTAACAATGTTTTTACAGGATTATAAATATTCCCATGTGGTCCGATGAAGCAGTTGGGGTCCGCAAGGTACTCACGATCGGCACTTACAGAGGCAGGACCTGGATCTCTGTGTGTAAACACAGAGCTCCCCGTCCTGTCAGGGAGAGAGGAGACCAATGCCGTGTCTCTTGTACATAGGGACACAGATCGGTCACCTCCCCCAGTCAGTCCCCTCCCCCCACAGTAAGAATCACTCCCAGGGAACACATTTAACCCCTTCCCTGACAGACACATTTATTTATACAGTTATCAGTGAATATTTAGAGCACTGTTCGCTGTATAAATGTGAATGGTTCCAAAATAGTGTCAAAAGTGTCTGACGCAATATCGCAGTCCTGACAAAAATCGCAGATCACCGCCATTACTAGTAAAAAAAAATATATAATAATAAAAATGTCATAAATCTATCCCCTATTTTGTAGGTGCTATAACTTTTGCGTAAACCAATCAATATACACTTATTGCGATTTGTTTTTACCAGAAATATGTAGAAGAATACATATCGGCCTAAACTGAGAAAATGCATTTTATTTTTAAAAAAAATTGATTATTATTATAGCAAATAGTAAAATAATATTGTGTTTTTTTTCTAAATTTTCAGTCTTTTTTTTGTTTATAGCGCAAAAAAAAAAAATGCAAAGGTGATCAAATACCACCAAAAGAAAGCTCTATTTGTGGGAAAAAAATTATAAAAATATAATTTGGGTACAGTGTTGTTTGACCGCGCAATTGTCATTCAAACTGCATCAGCGCTGAAAGCTAAAAAAAATTGGTCTGGGAAGGAAGGGGGTTTAAGTGCCCAGTAAGGAAGTGGTTAAAAGTGGGGTATGCCTGAGTGTGCATGTTGAATTGTAAATGGTAAAGGGTAAATGTATTGGAATAATATACGATCAATTATGTCATTGTGCAATGACTAGTGATAAGAATACCTTATTCCTTTAAAAAAAAAAAAAAAAATTATTTTATTTATACTTTTATTTATTTTTTAAATAAAAATGTTTATCTTTGAAAAATTATTATAATTATTTTTTTCTTTGGGGATTGGCATGACAACTAATCCCTACCTTACATATTTAATTCAGTATCTTCTATTGCTAGGGTGTGATGTCAACATATAAAAGGGGCACATTTAGGGCCAGATTCACGTAGGTGAGCGGCGGCGTAACGTATCGTAGATACGTTACATCGCCGCAAGTTTTCATCGGAAGTGCCTGATTCACAGAGCACTTGCGATGAAAACTACGCCGGCGGCCTCCGGCGCAAGGCGGGCCAATTCAAATGGGCGTGTGCCATTTAAATTAGGCGCGCTCCCGCGCCGGACCTACTGCGCATGCTCGGTTGCGCAATTCTCGTCGTGCTTTGCGCGCCGTGACGTAATTTCTTCGAACGGCGACGCGCGTAGCCTAATTCCGTATACCCGGACGGCTTACGCAAACGACGTTCATTTTTAAATTTCAACGCGGGAACGACGGCCATACTTTAGACAGCAATACGTTTGCTGACTAAAGTTAGGGCACCCAAAACGACGACTAACTTTGCGACGGGAAACTAGACTAGCGGCGACGTAGCGAACGCGAAAATCCATCGTGAATCGCCGTAACTCCTAATTTGCATACCCGACGCTGGTTTACGACGCAAACTCCCCCCAGCGGCGGCCGCGGTACTGCATCCTAAGATCCGACAGTGTAAAACAATTACACCTGTCGGATCTTATGGATATCTATGCGTAACTGATTCTATGAATCAGTCGCATAGATAGAAACACAGATACGACGGAGTATGCCTTTTGTGAATCTGGTCCTTAGTTACTTCGCCAATAACAAAAAAATATATATAAACACTAACGAGTAAGAAAAAAAAAACTAGAAAATGCTTTAAAAATGGCATATGCTTAGTCTGGGAAGAGGGAAGGTGTTGGAGATATATTACATTAAAAAATCAAAGTATAAAACACCTTGAACGTCACATGTATGGAAATGTACTGTCAGGTGACCCGACCTATTTTAGTCTGTCTGTTTATTCCATTGTGTTATGAAGCTCTGACCGCACACAAACACCCATTCCAACTTTCTTCTGTCACATACTTTTGTTTTGCCAGAGAACCCAAGTGACTTAATTAAGCCCTGGTCACATCTCCATTAATGAGAGTGACAAAGCAATTATGGGTCACCCTGCCAGCTAGGTTGCATCATTGGCAGTGGAATAATGCATTCCTACGAGAGCTACTAAAAGACAAATTTGGCTTAATGACGCCAGTTTGTTTTCAAAGCCAGCAACTTTAACTCCTATGCAGGAGATGATCCACATGCAAACTAACAGAACCTCCTGGGAGCAGCGGGTTGATAAATGGGGCTATTATGGTTGATAATTTTAATTCTCTGCGGCGCATATTTTTTTTTTCTAACACAAACGCTCATTAGTCAGATCCTTAAGGACCCAGGCTGTTCCATAGCTAACACAGTAACTTCTTCTCTATCAAAACATGTAAACGTGCTCTCTATAACCTGTTGGGTGATTATTAAATATGGCCTGGGACATTCAAATTATACACAAAGGTAACACGCTGTAAAAGGCCTCTTAAAGCGGAGTTCCGGCCACAATTTCACTTTTTAAATAGAAATACCCCTGTAATACACAAGCTTAATGTATTCTAGTAAAGTTAGTCTGTAAACTAAGGTCCGTTTTGTTAGGTTGTTACAGCATTTAGACACTTTATAAAATAGAAATTGACTGGGGCCATCTTAAGTGTGGGCATCATGAAGCCAGACTGTATGACTTCCTGGATTTCAGCCTTGCAGATCTCGCACATGCTCAGTGCTGCACAAGCAGTGTAATATGTTTCAGATCAGGTTTCAGCACCTGTACTGTCCAAGTCACATGATTCTTCGAGACTGGGGAGTGCACAGACTCCTGGAAAGTTACACCCACTACATTCCCAGGAGAATGTGCGGTGTAGGTTATGAAGCTTAAGCACCTAGGTGCAGGAAGTGGGAAGATTAACTATTCTGCCTAGCAACAACACTTTGAAGGCATCTAAAAAAATGTTTTTCTTAAAGGACTAATGAATTTTTTTTAAAACTACTGATGTAATGTTATATTTATGGGTGGAACTCCACTTTAAGCTGAAATTTGCCTTCTTCAGCAGGAACCGGACACATTTTAATCCATCTCTGGGAAGGCTGGTTGTACTGAAGTCAATCTATTGAATGACTTCAATACAACCAGCCTGTCAGGTTTTTTGTTGTGCGACCGCTGCTGGCGCTATAGCCGCCAGCATAGATCACTGTATTCTGACGGTGGGGAAACCTCCCACTGTCAGAATGCAATAGTGCAGTGAGAGGGATTCCCCCATTAACATTGACTGTGCTGATGGGGTAATCGGCACCTTTCTCTCCTTAAACCAAAGGGATGCGCACAGGGTGTGCTGGGTGTGCCTGGGCACACCCTAAATCTCATGTGCATTAGCATTATCCAGAAGTGGCACTAGGTGGGTGGTTTGGGGTGCCAGTGGTCAGTGTAAATGCCCCAATTATATTAAAGGCTAGGTTCAACCATAGAAACACGCTACACTCGTATTTAGAATGTAGCATAATATGCTCCCAATCAACTGTCTTCCACCATCAGAGCTTCCTTCAGGTGACAACAGGTGGCGTTCATGTGTGTTTAAGCTTTGGGGTGCACACCCTAATGCAATAGGCTGCGCACACCTATGCCTTCAACCCATGAGTGAAGGAAAGAAAACGGCATAATCTTTGGCCAGCCTATGACATGTCATGATAGTATGTCCTGAAAAAGCCGTTCTTTAAAAGTTGTAAAGGTAGAAGGTTATCTTATTGTATTCTATGCATTAAGATAAAAAGCCTTCTGTGTTCAGCAGCCCCACTAATACTTACTTGAACCACATCTCTGTCCAGCGATGTTCAGGAGTGTCTCGGCCGTCCAGGACTCTCCCTCCTGATTGGCTGAGACACAGCATGGCTCCTACTGCTGCCAATCAAAGTCAGTTAGCCAATCTGGAGAAAGAGGAGACAGGGCCGAACTGCAGCTCTGTGTCTGAATAAATACAGGGAGCGGTGGCTCAGCTTGGGTGCCCCATAGCAAGCTGCTTGCTGTGGGGGCACCCAACAGAAGGGAGGGGGCTAAAGCACAGAAGAGGGACCCGGTAGATTCGTACCTATATGTGGCACTGGAGTAATACTCTGCATTTCACTGTGCACCAATGATACACTGATCACAGTTGCTTGCAATGCTTCCCATGAACTGATATACTGCTCTGATGTAACCATAGACCGTTGTTCCTTTAGCGCCACAACATTGGGTGCGGTTAAAGAGATTCCCTCATTTACTGTGCTGGTGACAACAATCAGAAAGGAAAGGAAGGGTATAGAATCCCTGTCAACACTTTTCATGCTCCTTGACAACTGCAGATGTTACTTCTACATTCTCTACACAAATAATTTCCTATTGTAATCCCAACCAATAAAAACTGATTACCAACAAAGTAAACGTATTTGCTCCCAAACATACACATTATACACCATGGCTCTGTACTCACTCTTTGGGAAATGGGATGGGTTGCAGCAAACTTGCCAGAGCTGGCCTCCAGTCATCATAATTGGACCTGCAAAACAAATCAAGTGGGGTTGTGAGAAATTTTACCAAGTCAAAACAGGGAACATATCTTCATTTAATTTGTGTGCTTTAAAGGATCACTAAAGTGAATATTTTTTTTTTTTTTTTTTAATAAAAAACATGTTATACTTACCTCCACTGTGCAGCTCGTTTTGCACAGAGTGGCCCCGAACCTGGTCTTCTGGGGTCCCTCGACAGGTGTTTTGGCTCCCCCATGCAAGAACTTTGCACCTTCATGCGACTGAGCTTGCATGGTAGAAAGCTCTTGCGGGCACGCTCCCGTGATACAGCCGGCTGCTCACTGTATCACTCAGCCCCGCCCCCGGCGCGCCGTTGGATATGAATGACAGCAGCTCGAGCCAATGGCTGCGCTGCTATCAATATCCAATGACGAGCTGACTCAAGCTGCGGGAACAAGCCCATGGAGTTTCGGGGGCTTAGGTAAGTAAAACCGGGCGGCTGGGGGGCCATCATTGCCAGTTTTTTTTTTACCTTAATGCATAGGATGCATTAAGGTGAAAAAAACAAAAAACGAACCTTTACAACACCTTTAACCACTTAATTACTGGGCACTTAAACCCCCTTCCTGCCCAGACCAATTTTCAGCTTTCAGCGCTGATGCATTTTGAATGACAATTGTGCGGTCATACAACACTGTACCCAAATTATATTTTTATCATTTTTTCCCACAAATAGAGCTTTCTTTTGGTGGTATTTGATCATCTCTGCGATTTTTATTTTTTGCGCTATAAACAAAAAATTTTTGAAAAAAAACTTTTTGTTATAATATCCAATTTTTTTATTTTTAAATATTTTTTCCCTCGGTTTAGGCCGATACGTATTCTTCTACATATTTTTGTTAATACGCAATAAGCGTATATTGATTGGTTTGCGCAAAAGTTATAGCGCCTACAAAATAGGGGATAGATTTATGATTTATCTTTTATTTTTTACTAGTTATGGCGGCGATCTGCTATTTTTGTGCCAGGCATGCGATATTGCGGCGGACGTATCGGACACTTTTGACACAATTTTGGGACCATTCACATTTATACAGCGATCAGTGCTATAAAAATGCATTAATTACTGTATAAATGTGACTGGCAGGGAAGGGGTTAACACTAGGGGGTGAGGAAGGGGTTAAATGTATTCCCTGGGTGTGTTCTAAATGTGTGTGGAGGGGGGTGACTGGGGTAGGTGACCAATGCTGTGTTCCTATGTACAAGGGACACAGCATCGGTCTCCTCTCTCCCTGACAGGACGTGGAGCTCTGTGTTTACACACAGAGCTCCACGTCCCTGCTGTCACCGCTGATCGTGGGTACCTGGCGGATATTGCGGCCGCCAGGCACGCGCATCGGCATCTCAGCAAAGTGCCGGGCACAGTGTTTCCCCGCTGCGCGCCCCCAGCGGCGCACGCGGGGAATGCACATAAAAGGACGTCCACCCGGCAGTTGAGAGCCGCGCTGTGGATGTTTCGTCTATAGCGCGGCTCCCAAGTGGTTAATATTCATCTATATCAACATTAAAGTGGTTGATTCAGACTTTCACATTGCAGTAACGCTCGCACTCATACCCGGGTGTGCCGGGGCACACTATAATTATCCTGTGCAGTGCCGATTTCCCCCGCTTCCTGGCACCCCATTTCCCCCCCTGCAGTGCTACCAGATTCCCTCCTCTCCTGCTGGCTGCTGCGTTAATATTCAAAATCCGTTACGATGATTGCCGACAATGAGCGTGAAACGGTATGAAAGGACAGCCCATTCATGTGTGTGCGTTGGCAATAAGAATGCCAAATGATTATCCTATTTTACAAAAATGCCGCTGAGTTTGGAATGCACTGAATAATACATTCTTGTATTGTAACATTGCAAATATGCATAGAAAACACGGACTGTTAAAGCGACACTAACAATTCCCTGGCTGTCATCAGCCTAACTGTCTTCATGACGCAACCAGTATTCACTGCAGCCACTAAATGAAAACAGAGTCTGTAATGATGACACTAGGGGGAACGAGATACTGTAACTGTGTTGTTTGAGATTCCTGTAAATTACTGGCATGGCATCTGACCACAGTGCACTTGTGTGCCAGACAACGACAGCCGTAAAACACTTTGTAACAATATTGCTACTGCTAGAGAATAAAGAAAACCACGATGCTTGCATACACATTGAGGATCGCGAGCTTCTCAGTTTGTGTAATGCTAGCAGTAAAGGGAACCAAGAATCTCGATAAAGTGAAAATAAAAGCTCAATGCAGTCAAACAAAACTTACTGTCTTATGAAATTATAGACATTCTACATTAGTCATGTGACCAAAACTAAATGACTAGATGCTGGTGTGGGATTCTCACAAGGTCTTGTTGGGTCACCGGTCTTGTGGTCTAGGTCCGTGGTTTTCCGGGGTCTAGCGTCACAATAAGTGGCAGATTTGTCCAGTCAAAGAGTATTCAGGAAAGGTCATCACCTACACCTGACTAGCTTTCAGATGTCAGTTCTCAACAATCTAAAGCCTCGCACACACGATCGGACTTCCATCAGACTTTTCCGTGGATTTTGGTCTGAAGGGCATTGGCCATGAACTTGTTCTGCATACACACGGCCCAACATTTTCAGCCAACATTCACCAAATCACGCGTTTTTTCAGCTCTTTACCGCCACCCTTTGGGCAACTTCTGCTATTGTTGTCTGATGTTCAGCGTTGGTTCCGAGAATGCGTGTTTGTACATCAGATTTTAGTTGGACAGATTTGTGAACACACGATCGGATAATCTGGCGTAATGCCAGACAAGAAAAATGACATTTTTTTAATTGATCGTCTGTAGGCTCCAGAGCATTTTTCTCGACAAGAAAAATGGGTAGTAAAAAATTAGAACATGCTCTATTTTTTCTCGTCGTTTTTCATGTCGTTTTTCTCGTCGTGAAAAACGGCCATGTGTAGGCTTGAACGACAGGGAAAAAAAACACACATGCTCAGAAGCAAGTTATGAGAAGGGAAGTTTGCATAATCAGCCTAAGGCCGCGTACACACGGTCGTTCCAAACCGATGAGAATGGTCCGACGGGCCATTTCCATCGGTTCACCACTGAAGTGGTCTGATGTGCGTACACACCATCGTTTCAAAAACCGATCGGGTCAGAACGCGGTGACGTAAAACACACGTCGTGCTGAATAAAACGAAGTTCAATGCTTCCAAGCATGCGTCGACTTGATTCTGAGCATGCGCGGGTTTTGAACCGATGCTTTCTGTACTAACCAACCAATCGGGCAGCGGGCCATCGGTTCGATTTTAAAGCATGTTTTAAAATTTTGGACTGAAGGACAACAGACCGATGGGCTATACACACGGTTGGTTTGGACCGATGAAACTGAACCTCGGTCCATTCTCATCGGTTTTGTCCGACCGTGTGTACGCGGCCTAAAGGGTGGCGCCATACGAATGGAACTTCCCCTTTATAGTGCCGTCGTACGTGTTGTACGTCACCGCGCTTTGCTCGAGCATTTTTCATCTTAATCGTGTGTATGCAAAGGCGGGCTTGAGAGGAATCACTTCAAGAAAAACGTTGTTTTTTTCCATGACATGAATAACGGTCGTGTGTACGCGGCATTACAGATTTATTGCCAGACAGTTGGTGAGCATGAACAACCAACATTTGTTGTCGTTAATTCACTTGAACACAGCCGATTGGTGCGTTTTGGAACTGTTTGTTTTTGTTTCATAGAAATGCATGAAAACGCTTGATTCAAGCGTTTTTGAGCATTTTAGCTCATTTTGTCATGTGGTTTTCTGCTCAAAAGCAATGATTAAATAAAAGGTAAATAATTAATTTTTTAAATAAATAAATAAAAAATGAACCCCCAACCTTACCCTCTAACCCTTTACCCCTTCTAAAAAAATGATAATGAAAAAGCTGAAAAACATAACAAATGATGAAACAAATGATATTTTTCTCTACTGGCTAAAAAAAAAAAAACACTAAAAGATCAAAAAGGCTTTAAAAACTTGTTTTCGTTGCTACTTGAGGGATTCCCCTCAATTTCTGCCCCGGTGACAGGGGGGGGGGGGGGGGGGCAGAAAAGGAAATCTTTGCAAGAGAGATGCAGAATGCAATTAAAACACCTTTATGGTATAGTGCTGTAGGGTTTGTATTGGTTAGTGGCCTCCCCAATACGGACACAGACAGAAACAAAAACTTAAAGTGGAGGTCCACCCGAAATATTTATTTTTTTAAAAGCCATCGGCTACAAATATTGCAGCTGCTGACTTTTAAAAAATGGACACTTACCTGTCCAGCGTGCCAGCGATGTCGGCAGCCGAGGCCGAGCAATCGCTCGTCTCTCGGCTGCCTCCGCCGCCATCATCGGTGAGGGAATCAGGAAGTGAAGCGTTGCGGCTTCACTGCCCGGTTCCCTACTGTACATGCGCGAGTGGCGCGGAAAGTCCTCACTGGTCCCTGCTCTCTCCTGGGACCAGTGTGTTTCTCCACCCCCTTCCCCCCGGAAAGGTGCCAAATGTGACACCGGGAGGGAGGGTACGAAAAGTGGAAGTTCCATTTTTGGGTGGAACTCCGCTTTAACAAGAAGTTTGGCAGGAGTTGGGAACCAAACATCTGCTTCCATCCGTAATATACTTAGATTCCTATTTTTTGAGGAATGTGTTTTAGTGAAGACATTATTTCATAGGAAATAGATATGGCAAGTTCGGCCAATGATGAATCTGCTTTATCAGAGTTTGGATTCCAAGTGCTTAATCATAGCAGTGCTCTCTATGCCAAGGCCTGGACAACACAAAACTGAAAAATGTAAAGCACATGGACACAGGCTTTCGATAATATATATACGTCGGTGACAGAGCTCCCAGGCTTTACTTCTTCGTCTTGGTGTCCTGCCAATAGGAAAGCAATATTTTAGCTCTAAGATAAAACACTCCAAGCCCAAGTAAAGGGAACTTATCTATGAAAAGAGTTTAGGTTTGGCCTTTAATACATTTATTAATATTATTATTATGCAGGATTTATGTATTTTTTTCTTGACAAAATGATGCCCTTTGTCAAGATTCCATTATAAGAACATAGTGAAAAGTAAAAAAAAAAAAAGAAGTTAGGAGGAAAAAAAAACAAGCAGACATTTGAACAAAAGTGCCCAATTAGAATTTTACATTTGAAATTTTGGCCAATGTCAGAGCAGGACAGAGAGGAGGGCGAAGACGGGAGAAATGGGAAGAGGAGAAAGGTAGAGGAGGGAAAAACTGAGCAAAGGAAAAGGTGTTGGTAGGTTAATTAGATCCTGTCTAAATTGTCCCTAGTATGAATGTGAGTTAGGGACCCTAGAATGTAAGCTCCTTGAGGGTAGGGACTCATGTGAATGTACAATGTATATGTTAAGCGCTGCGTAAATTGACGGCACTATATAAGAACCTGAAATAAATGAATTAAAAAAAAAAAAATAGATAGGCATTAGAGCATGCAACTGCCCACAAACTTCCATTATATCTTTCAGGGTATTAAGTGGCAAGACCTCCGCCTTGCAAATCCACGTCCTACTACCTGCGGAAATGTAGGTCTTGCTGATCCATTTGGATTTACTTACCCCAAGGAGAATACAGTGGGACTCCTTCAGAGAGCAGTAAAGAGTTAATGATATATAGCTTTCTAATATGCAAAGACAAGTTCATAAACCTGCCAGGAATTCTAAAATTAATGTATAGTTCTTTTCATATTCTCAAACTGAAATATTCACCCTAACCAATTATTTAACTCAACTTCTCAGCACCCCCCCCCCCCCATCAATTGCTAAAATACCCATCACTTCCAGGAATGAGGGCACCTTCTGGCAAAAATACCTGTCACTTTCAGGAATGAGGACACCTCCTGGAAAAAATACCCGTCACTTCTGCTAATGAGGGCACCTCCTGGCAAAAAACCTTCTGGGAATGAGGGAGGGCACCCCCTGGCAAAAATACCCATCACTTTCGGGAATGAGGGCACTTCCTGGCAAAAATACCTGTCACTTCCGGGAATGAGGGTACCTCCTGGCAAAAATACCTGTCACTTCCGGGAATGAGGGTACCGCCTGGCAAAAATACCTGTCACTTCTGGGAATGAGGGCACCTCCTGGCAGAATCCGATTCCTCCTGTATTGAAACTGTACAGATTGCCTTCATGTTGTAAAGCGCTGCGCAAACTGTTGGCGCTATATAAATCCTGTATAATAATTGCCAGGCCTGAGGGGGTTTTATTGAAGGCTGCAATGGAGTAAAGAGTGATGGGCAGCAACAGCAAAGTAAGGATCAGTGGTTTGGAGGAGAGCACCTAAATGGGACAATATCTCATTATTACACTAAAGAAAGGCTCTGATAGGCTCACTAGATAATCCACGGGTTCAGGACCACAGGTTATGGTACCAACATCCAGAGGATATTAATCAGGGTAATCTAGTATACACAAGCAAAGCCAGGAGGAGAATCCCATTTCTGGGGCACACTGACCGTGGCCCTGTATGTATTTCCAGGCAACATTTGCCAATCTAACCGGAATGCAGCATTAGGAAGTTAATGTTACAAAAGGGGCACATCATTCACTATTAGGCTTACTGATGTTTCCAATGAAGTGACACATAACATATAAAGATGAATAGATAGATGGACAATTAAGTGTATGTTCAAGAACAAGTCAGCACATTTGGTAGAGTTTGGACATTGCCTATTATTGTGAGCCACTCGTGACAAAGGCGGCTTCCTCTCTGTTGTGTAACAATCAAGATAATCTGTCCCGTTAATACACAGTCTTTCTCCCGACAATAACGGCATGGAACACAATGTACTTGCGTCCATGTGGTTTTAACATAAAGTCAAGCCTGACCCTTTAGCAATCGTGACCCCATTTCCTCTGTTGTCGAAAGACGTGACAGTTCTGAACCAAAATCCCGTAGACTTGCGCAATTTCCCTTTTAGAACCCGATTTCTAGCTTCTTGCTTCTCGGAAATCACCTCATTTAACAGAAACCATATAGGCTGAACATGACCAGGCATTTATGTTAAAACATTATGAATTATGTTTTGTATGCCTGATACTGTGTCTTATATGCCTTTGTAAGTTGACTATCTTTGCTAAATAACAGGATTATAAAAATAAAATACTGTGAACTTTCAAAAAGCATCAATCTAAAAACATCTAAAAATTTTGATAAAAATAAAAGTAAAATAATATATCATATACAACTGCTAACCATTTTAGTATTTTACTGTTATTAAAAATACACTATATTGTCAAAAGTATTGGAACACTTGCCTTTACACACACATGAACTTTAATAGCATCTTAGTTTTAGTCTGTAGGGTTCACAATATTGAGTTGGCCCACCCTTTGCAGCTACAACAGCTTCGACTTTTTTTGGGAACAATTAGCCTGCCGTTACATGGATCAAATCTCAGCTGGTTCCTGCTGAACCGGACAGATTTTGATCCACAAGAAGAAATCCTGTTTTTTGTTGCATATTTTGATCCATGTATGGCCGGCTTAAGACTAATTAAAGGAACACTAAAGGCAAACTTTTTTTTTTTTTAAATAACAAACATGTTATACTTACCTCCACTGTGCAGCTCGTTTTGCACAGTGTGGCCCCTAATCCTGTCTTCTGGGGTCCCTCGGCGGCTGTCTCGGCTCCTCCTCACAAAAGCTTTCCACCTTCATGCGAGCGAGCTTGCATGGTGGAAAGCTTTTGCGAGCGCGCTCCCGTGATACAGCCGACTGTATCACTCGGCCCCGCCTCCCAGCGCGCCGCGTCATCCGCCGTGATTGACAGCAGCGCCAGCCAATGGCTGCGCTGCTATCAATCCGTCCAGCCTAGCCAATCAACGGCCAGTCTGGGAACCGAAGAGGATCACGTGGACGTGCGCGGGACTTTCGAGGGGTCAGGTAAGTAAAACGGGGGTTCGGGGGGCAGTACCGTCGGATGTTTTTTTCACCTTAATGCATAGGATGCATTAAGGTGAAAAAACATTTACCTTTACAGCCCCTTTAACCACTTGAGGACTGCCGCACGCCGATATACGTCGGCAGAATGGCACAGCTGGGCACAAGGGCGTACAGGTACGTCCCCTTTAAGAACCCAGTCGTGGGTCGTGAGTGCTTGCGACCCGGTCCGTAGCTCCGTGACCACGCCTGCGGGACCCGTGGACCCAATCGCCGCCGGTGTCCCGCGATCGGGTTACAGAGCTGAAGAACGGGGAGAGGTGAGTGTAAACAGACCTTTCCTCGTTCTTCTCTGTGGCTTGTCAGTGATCGTCTGTTCCCTGTCATAGGGAACGACGATCAGTGACGTCACATGCCCAGCCACGCCCCCCTACAGTAAGAATCACACACTAGGGCACCTTTAACCCCTACAGCCCCCCTAGTGGTTAACCCCTTTACTGCCATTGTCATTTTCACAGTAATCAGTGCATTTTTATAGCATTGGTCGCTGTATCAATGACAATGGTCCCAAAAATGTGTCAAAAGTGTCCGATATACTACATTGCTAAAAGTACTGGGACGCCTGTCTTTACTGGCATATGAACTTTAACTTGAACTTCAATCAAGCATTGCTCAAGGAACATCTAGCATCCTCCAAAGAACATTCATTGAGAAGGGCTGCCTTGTATCATATACAGGATCTGCTTAAATCCAGCCCGCCAGGCCATTTCATGTGGCCCTTGCTCCCAGGGCTTTATTTCAGCCGGGACATGGTGGAACTTTCTTCCACCACCTCCAGCTCTCGCCCTCCACTCCCCGCTCACCACTGTCACTTATAAACAGAGAAGCCTTCTGTGTTTATAAAAACCGCTCTCCTCTCGGCAGCTCTCAGACCCCTGCCTGCCCTGCACTCATTGCGGGAACAAGAAAGATGCAGATGCTGCATGGGATGGGGCAACACATGGTAATCTGGACTGTGATCCCCATCTGTGCCTGTGTGCACATATTTCGACCAATGATCTCCCTGCAAATGAGAGAGGTAGAGCTGCCTACACTGACTGGTACTAGAGCTGGGCCGGGTAGGTTAGAAGCTTTTGGGGTAGTGGGGATGAGGGCTGTGGAGGGAGATGTGTGCATAGGTGAAGGATTGGGTAGTGGTGCAGAGGTCAGAGCCGAGGTGAGATGGAAGTGAGATGTGGACAGCCAGAGAAATATCTGAACCCTGCACACTGTGCATAGCTCACCTCTAAACCGTAAACTCTGTTTATAGCGTAGTCCTCAGCCCTGCACTCTGTACACAGCACACGCCTGAACTCTGCACACAGCGCAACTTTGCACTCTGTGTATCACACTCCTGAACTCTGCATTCTGTACATAGGGCACCCTAAACTCTGCACTCTGTGCACAGCATACCCCTGAACTCTGCACACAGTGCAATGTTGCACTCTACGTATTGCACCCCTGAACGCTGCATTCCGTACATAGGGGAACCCTTGAGCTCTGCACTATGCTTGAAACTGCACTCATATATAGAGAGCACCCCTGAACCCTGTACTTGGTATACTCCTGAACTCTGCACTATGTACATAATGCACCCAAAAACTCTGCAATCTGTGCATAGAGCACCCCTGAAACGGCACTCTGTACATTTCGCAACCTTAAACTCCGCACATAGCGCGCTCCTAGTATTTCCACTTTAAGATGTTCCTACTGTTAGGACAATTTGGCCACACCCTCCGTTTGATGCGGTTCAGTAGGGGGCGTGGTTAAGTTCCTGCACCTATTTTCTGAGGAAAAAAAGCCCTGCATAAATTGATATAGTCTTACAGATTCAACCCGCCCTTTGAGGGCAACCATAGTGCCGATGTGGCACGTGATGAAATTGAGTTTCACGCCCCTAAGCTATGATATGCAACTGAAGAAAAAAGTGTTACCAAAGTGTAAGAGAGACACAAATTTTGGAAAAGCTGAAAGAGCCGTGAAGCAGAAAGAGTTGCACGCTATCTAAAGGTATAATAGGGGTTATGTTGTGTGGACATTTTATATACAAACTGTGCTTAGCAAAGCTGTTCTTTAGCCAAGCACAGTCTTTGTCTACTGGGAAAAAAAGCTTCCATGGAAGTTTTATTAACAGCATCTGAAACTTTTTCACATATAATAAGGGCCCATTCATGCCAAAGCTGAAAAAGAATTGGATTTTTGCATTTGACTGCGCATAATGGAAAAAATAAACTGGTCAGTAACTATCTCAGGGTCACAAGTTCACATTCTGGGCTTCAAACTACGATGAAAAATATATATATATATTAAATGGTGTGTAATTCCTATCAGGTGGACTCAATTCTTAAAAATGCCATAAATCATAAAATGCCTTCAATGCACTGTAAAAAGCATGTGTGCACAACCCTAAGACCCCCCCCCCTCCCAAAACGCAAAAAATAAAAATTCCCTAGGAAGCTCCTGCTCAGAATGTTCCATATTGCGTCTGCTAGTAACAAAAATGTAATAAAAAAGGAAAATATATTTGCAGTTTACCGGTCGGCAGATATGACGCCGTGCTACTCGCGCATGCGCAGTACAGAACCGGGCAGTGAAGCCGCAACGCTTCACTTCCCGATTCCCTAACCCAGGATGGCGGCGGGGGCAGCCGAGAGACGAGCGATTGCTCGTCTTCTGCTGCCGACATCACGGGCGCGCTGGACAGGTAAGTGTCCATAGTTTAAAAGTCAGCAGCTGCAGCATTTGTAGCCGCTGGCTTTTAAAAAAAAAAATGTGGGCGGAACCTCCGCTTTAATATAACAAAAAGAAATATGAACTCTCTAGGCTCTTTATGGCAGCTTTCAGTTGAGCGCAAAACGAATGAAAAAGGTAAAAATCTATACTGTATGTGCAAATCATTTGCCTGGACTTACCGTATATACATAGGCGTGCGCACAGGGTGTGCCAGGGCACACCCTAATCACCCTGTGTGGTGCAGATTGCATCAAAATATACTGCGTTAAACATGCAGTAACGCACAGAAAAATACAGCATTAAATGGCACATAACACAACGAAATATACAACGTTAAACGTGCACTAATGCACAGAAATATGCTGCATCAAACGTGCAGTAACACACTGGAATATACTGCTATAAACATGCAGTAATGCACAGAAATACACCAAAGCTCCCTAATGGGGCTCCTAAAACAAAATAAATATATAATAAAAATAAAAAACTACTAACACTGTCCACTGCCCTACTGACACCAATCTCTGCCCTACTAACACCGTCCACCGCTCTGCTGACACCATCAGTATACTGTATATACACATGCAAATAGGTTTGAGCTTTGGGGTGCACACCCTAATGCAATAGGCTGCGCACACCTATGCGTATATACTTGAGTAGAAGCCGACCCGAATATAAGCGGAGGCACCTAATTTTACCACAAAAAAACTGTGAAAACTTATTGACCCGAGTATAAGCCTAGGGTGTCCATCTGCATGCCTCACTGTGCCCCACTGTGTCCATGTGCATGCCTCACTGTGTCCATGCCTCACTGTGCCCATGCCTAGACTCACGTTTAACATGGGAATATATAGAAGGGGTGTCTGGGATTGCATACTTATAGAGGATAACTGGGGCTACATGTGTGCCAAGTTTCGGGTCCAGGGGACCTAGGGACGGACGGTACCGCGTCCCCAATTTACTGGAGAAATTACCATTTAACATGGGAGTCTATGGAAGGGGGTGCCGACTTTGAAAAATCGGTACTCTTTGGTCGTATTTCCCCCGGACAACAAACTTTGCACACGTGTAGAGGAAGAGTGGGGCTACATGTGTGCCAGTACCGGGTCCCCAAAGTCCGAGAGATCAGGCGCAAAAAGGTGACTCGAGTATAAGCCGAGGGGGGCATTTCCAGCACAAAAAAATGTGCTGAAAAACTCGCCTTAGGCCTCGTACACACGACGGGACAAATCCGATGAAAACGGTCCGCGTTTTCCTGTTTTGTGGGATACGTTCCCTTTTATCTATCTCACTTCTGTATTCACGGAATCCAAGGAGTGCAGCGCCTGTGCTTCAAAGGAAAGCCAGTCAAGTTAATCCTATTAGCTGATTATTGGGCAGGAGAAGAATGCCAAATACTACTGTGTTCTCTTCCATTTCATAATCTTGCAGCCATTAAGGCTTTCTGGTGCCCAAGAGATTAACCATTTATCTGTGTTTGTCTTTAAATCAAATGATTTCCCAAGCTTCCTTATTGGGCGTTTAATATAATGGGCACCATCTCTGACCAATAGGGATGCAAAGGAGGTGGGATCAAGCTTGAATATAAAAAGGGAAAGTCATGATTTGCATTGAATTTCAACTGCTTCTATGTTTGGATATAATGATTGCGTTTTTAACCACTTGCTTACTGGGCACATACCCCCCTCCTGCCCAGGCGAAATTTCAGCTTTCAGCACTGCCACGCTTTGAATGACAATTGCGTGGGCGTGCAACGTGACTCCCAAACAAAATTGACGTCCTTTTATACCCACAAATAGAGCTTTTTATTTTTTGGTTTTTATTTTTTGCGCTATGAACAAAAATAGAGCGACAATTTTGGAAAAAAAACACAATATTTTTTACTTTTTGCTATAATAAATATCCAATATTTTTTTTAAAAACAATTTTTTTTTCCTCAGTTGAGGCCGATACGTATTCTTCTACATATTTTTGTCATTAGTGCAGTGACGGTGCATTTTTTTTTAGCACTGATGTATTGGTGTCACTGGTTCCCAAAAAAAGTGTCAAAAATGTCAGTTAGGCGTCTGATTTGTCTGCCTCAATGTCACAGTCCCACTAAAAATCACTGATCACCGCCATTACTAATGCCCTTAAAGCGGTAGTTCCCCCTCAAAAAAAAATTTAAGATTAGATTGATGCTCATTTTGTCTAGGGGAATCGGCTAGTTTTTTTAAAAACGAAGCAGTACTTACCGTTTTAGAGATACATCTTCTCCGCCGCTTCCGGGTATGGTCTTCGGCACTGGGCGTTCCTTCTTGATTGACAGGCTTCAGACGGTCGCATCTATCGCGTCACGATTTTCCGAAAGTAGCCGAACGTCGGTGCGCAGGCGCAGTATAGACGTTCGGCTTCTTTCGGCTACTCGTGACGCGATAGATGCGACCGTCGGAAGGCTGTCGGAAGACTGTCAATCAAAATAGGAACGCCCGCTCCCGAAGACCATACCCATAGAGCATCAATCTATGGGTAACATTTTTTATATGGGTGAACTCCCGCTTTAAATCTATCGCATAGTTTGTAGATGTTATAACTGTGCAAATCAATCAATGTACCCTAATTGGGATTTTTTTTTACCAAAAACATGTAGCAAAATACATACTGGCCTAAATTGATGAAAAAATTTGATTTTCTTATTGCAGAAAGTAAAAAAAAAAATTTATTTTTTCAAAGTTGCCAGTATTATTTTTGTATATAGTGCACAACACACACACACAAAAAAAAAGCAGAGGTCATCAAATACCACCAAAAGAATGTATTTTTTGGGGTACAGCGTCACATGACCGCGCAATTGTCAGTTAAAGTGACGCAGTGCAGCATCGCAAAAAATTGCCTGGTCCGGAGGGGTTGGTGGTGAACCTTTCCGGAGCTGAAATGGTTAAAGCGGAGCTCCACCCTAAAGTAGAACTTCCGCTCATCGGATTCCTCCCCCCCTCCGGTGCCACAATTGGCACCTTTCGGGGGGGCAGGGGGACAGGATACGCGTCTTTGACAGGTATCCTTTCCCACTTCCGGGAGTCCGGCCGCAGCCGTGACGTCACCACGGGGCTCCCTTCTCCTCATCCCCTGGCCGCCGGGCTAATAGGAGAGAAGAGCGGGGCCTCGCACATGCGCAGTAGGGTTCCCGGCGTGAAGCCGAAAAGGCTACACTGCCGGGTTCCCTTACCCGCAATGGCGGCGGCAGTGTAGCCTTTTCGGCTTCACGCCGGGAACCCTACTGCCAACGTCGCTGGACTCCAGGCCAGGCAAGTGTCCATTTATTAAAAGCCAGCAGCTGCAGTCTGTGTAGCTGCTGGCTTTTAATTATTTATTTTTTCCCCGGACCTCCTCTTTGGCCACTTAAGACCCGGACCAAAATGCAGGTAAAGGACCAGGCCCCTTTTTGCGATTCGGCACTGTGTCGATTTAACTGTCAATTGCGCGGTCGTGCGACGTGGCTCCCAAACAAAATTGGCGTTCTTTTTTTTCTCACAAATAGAGATTTCTTTTGGTGGTATTTGGTCACCTCTGCAGTTTTTTTTTTGCGCTATAAACAAAAATAGAGCGACAATTTTGAAAAAAAAATGAATATTTTTTACTTGTTGCTGTAATAAATATCCCCCAAAAATATATATAAAACATTTTTTTTCCTCAGTTTAGGCCGATACGTATTCTTCTACCTATTTTTAGTAAAAAAAAAACTCAATAAGCGTTTATCGATTGGTTTACGCAAAATGTATAGCGTTTACAAAATAGGGGATAGTTTTATTGCATTTTCATTAATTTTTTATTTTTTTTTACTACTAATGGCGGCGATCAGCGATTTTTTTCGTGACTGCGACATTATGGCGGACACTTTGGACAATTTTGAAACATTTTTGGGACCACTGTCCCGCGAGTCCCGCGGCCGTGGAGCTTCGGACCGGGTCGCGGGTGCGCGCCTGCGACCCACGGCTGGGCATTTAACAATCAC
The DNA here is from genome assembly GCF_905171775.1 of Rana temporaria. Taxonomy (NCBI): domain Eukaryota; kingdom Metazoa; phylum Chordata; class Amphibia; order Anura; family Ranidae; genus Rana; species Rana temporaria. Next base: position 132,541,793 of record NC_053499.1, on the reverse strand, counting down.
ATACAGGTACGCGATTGTGCCCAGCCGTGCCATTCTGCCGACGTATATCGGCGTTAGGTGGTCCTTAAGTGGTTAAAAGGTAAAATGGCAAACGTTTTCCCTTTTTTGGTTGACATTTTCTTGCAAAGCCTGAAAAAGTATTTGACCACATTTGAAACACGGATTAGAACGGCTTCATACATTTAATAAATCCCCATTGTGTTGGGGCCTCAGTTACGACTGGGAAAGTTCCCAGACAAAACATTTGCGATGAGCTCAGTCTTGGGAGAGAGAGAATAGCCGGCAATCTAACCAAAGCAGACTTAAACTTTCCAATAGTCCCCAGGACAATCCCGCGGCATCAAGGCCTGCTAGACCTTTCCGTGTCACAAAAATTTCTGGCAAGGTTGACTCAAAGCTCTTTCCCAATAATGAATAATAGAGATGTCCGATTTCTCAACAGGGATCAAGCAAAAGAATGTGGAAGATGTATTATTTTTATCTACTTATCTAAAGTATCTACAATACAAAATGAAAACAGATTGCGCTCAAGGTCCTGGTTCGCCAATAGAAAGGGCCTGGCTTTAAGTAATTGTCTGATTTCCCATCACATACCAACGGTAGAAAGTAGGGCTGCACCGATACCGCTATCAGTACCAATGCTAAGCACTCGTACTCGTGTAAATGCTACAATCCCAAAACCGATTTCAGTCCATACGTAATGAATAGGCTTAAACCACACTGCAAAGAATCGCATATGATTTGAACAGGAATGTGTTGCGATTCCTGTCTGAATAATTTCTCGTAAATTAGGGGTGAGATACCATACATGCACACTCTATTTGGTTTCCATTGGCATCATCCTTCACATATACAGGTATGTAAACAAAATAGGAACTTTATATATGCCCATGAGATCCGCTCTCAAACACGAATGTATAAAAATACAAATGTCATATAGTAAAACCAGCAATTAAAACCTCTACAAAAAAGGAACCTTCCAACAGTTACAGAGCTTGTTGGTTTTGTAGATTAATGAGTCAATTCACAGTTGGTTAACGCATTTCACAGGAGCCCCCCGCTTCCTCAGGACCATGTGTGTTACATCAATTGTTCAATTGCTCCGATTCAATTACAAAGGTAAAGATATAAAAGAGTTGTAAAGTCAGATTTGTTTTATCTTAAAGCAGAGGTTCACCGGTAAAATGCTGTTTTTACCCTTAGATGGATGCTCATTTAGTCTAGGGGAATCGGCTAGTTGTTTTAAAATCCGAGCAGTACTTACCTTTTTAGAGAGTGATCTTCTCCGCCACTTCCGGGTATGGGCTGCGGGACTGGGCGTTCCTTCTTGATTGACAGTCTTCCGACAGGCTTCCGACGGTCGCATCCATTGCGTCACGATTTTCCGAAAGTAGCCGAACGTCGGTGCGCAGGCGCAGTATAGAGCCGCACCGACGTTCGGCTTCTTTCGGTTACTCGTGACGTGATGGATGCGACCGTCGGAAGCCTTTCGGAAGACTCTCAATCAAGAAGGAACGCCCAGTCCCGAAGACCTATACCCGGAAGTGGCGGAGAAGATCGCCCTCTACAACGGTAAGCAATGCTCGGATTTTAAAACAACAAGCCGATTCCCCTAGACTAAATGAGCATCCATCTAAGGGAATCGAAGTTAAAAAAAACATTTATGGGTGAACTCCCGCTTTAATGCATTCTATGCATTAAAGTGGATGTAAACTCACTCTCATCCTTTCTAAACTACTGCCATAGTGCTGATCTATAAGGATATAGATGCCTCCTGCATGTATCCTTACCTGTCAAATGTCTCCCCTCTGTCTGTTATAAGAACTGAAAAACTGCAGATTCTGTGGGTGGGTCTGTTGTCTGGAGCTCGGTGGGTGGAGTCGTGATGTCAGTACACTCCCCTTGTCAACACACATTTTCTCCTGTGTATTCCTTACACTAAATTCTGCTATGATCACCAACATCCAGTAAAAAATCCAGAAAAGTAAAAACATGACTTCAGAAAAGGAGTGGTGGTGGGAATTAAAAAATAATACCTGTCTCAGGCTAGTGCACGAGATATGTAAATAACCTGTCACTCAAAGCAAGGGGGAGGATTTGACAAAGTTTTTCTCCGTTTGTCAAGATTTATCTCACTGAACAATAAAAGGGGTTTGTTTAGAGCTGGATTAACTCTGTGTGGCAAGACTGGGCACAGATGATAGGAAGACGTATACTCTAAATTGTGCCAGCAAAAAAAAAAATCGAGTTTACATCCACTTTAAGATAAAAAGTCTTCTGTGTGCAGCAGCCACCCTCAGCTCCCCTAATACTTACCTGAGGTCCCTTATTGTCCAACGATGTCCATGATTGTCTCAGCTGACCGAGATTCTCCCTCCCGATTGGCTGAGACACAGCAGCAGCGTCATTGGCGCCTACTGCTGTCAATCACAATCAGTTAGCCAGTCAGGACAGAGAGGGGCGGGGCTCGGTGTCTGAATGGAGCTGTGACTCGGGTGCCCCCATAGCAAGCTGCTTGCTGTGGGAGCACTCAGCAGGATGGAGGGGCCAGGAGCACCGAAGAGGGACCCGAGAGGAGGAGGATCTGGTCTGCTCTGTGCAAATCTACTGCAAAAAGCAGGTAAGTACAACATGTTTGTAAAAAAGTAAAACATGTAATTAATAAAATAATTTAAAACGCCCCTGTCCCTGGTAGCTCGTGCACAGAAGCGAACAAACACACGCAAGTCCCGCCCACTAAGGATGAGCTCCAGTGTGTTTGCATGGTACACGTGCAGAGCCCGCCAGGAAGTGAGCACGGCGCTGCGCTAATCACAGCCAGGGAGACATTGTCTCGATGCTCGGCTGCAGAGATCGGGAAATGTCTCCCTGGCTGTGATTAGCGCAGAGCAGTGCAGACTTACTGGCGAACACGCTGGAGCTCATACTTACCGCCCACATATGTAAACGCCGAGGTATCACTGCGTGCGTTAGCGTGCAAGCAACAACTCTAGCACTAGCCCTCCTCTGCAACTCTAAACTGGTAACCTGTAAAAAAAAGTGCCACTTTAATAGCATAGCACCTTTATATATAGAATCTATTAGCTGGATTCAGAGAGACAGGCATAACTTTGAGGCGGCGTAGCGTATCGCATATACGCTACGCCGCCGTAAGTCAGAGAGGCAAGTGCAGTATTCACAAAGCACTTCCCTCCTAAGTTACGGCGGCGTAGCGTAAATGGGCCGGCCTAAGCGCGCCTAATTCAAATGTGGAACAGGGGGGCGTGTTTTATGTAAGCGACTAGTGACCCGTCGTGACTGACGTTTTTAACGAACGGCGCATGCTCCGTTCGTGGACATATCCCAGTGTGCATTGCTCCAAAGTACGCCGCAAGGACGTATTGGTTTCGACGTGAACGTAAATTACGTCCAGCCCCATTCACGGACGACATACGCAAACGATGGAAAATTTTCAAATTTCGACGCGGGAACGACGGCCATACTTAACATTGGCTAGGCCAGCTATTTGTTCGACTAACTTTACGCCGGAAAAAGCCTTACGTAAACTACGTAAAAAAAATGTACGTTTCTGAATCGGCGTATCTAGCTCATTTGCATTTTCTACGCCGAACTCAATGGAAGCGCCACCTAGCGGCCAGCGTAAATATGCACCCTAAGATACGACCGCGTAGGAGACTTACGCCGCTCATATCTTGGCCTAATTTAAGCGTATCTGGTTTCCAGAATACGCTTAAATTTACGACGGCGTAGATTCAGAGTTACGACGGCGTATCTACTGATACGCCGGCGTAACTGTATCTGAATCTAGCTATATATCTACATTCTTATCTTTCAAATATGGATTTTTTTCATTTCAGAATTGAATGGATCCAATACTGTTTGAGATGACTGGAAGCGCGGTTTCTGCCCTTGACCTCCATCTCATATCACTAATGTTTCCTGTTCCTCCCTTTGAAAAACGAAAAAACAGATTTAACCATAAAATGTACATTATCCGTCTGACTATCAGCCATGACTCAGTCAGTTTCTATGGTTAGAGTTTTCTCTGGAAACAGCTATTTTTGGACAATAACGTATATTAGAAAAGGTTAGAACTTGCGTCAAACCTATTGATGAATAAGGAATTTTCAACGCCTTCCAGTCCAGCCTGCGCTATTCCAGTTTATTGACAGTATTTACTGCTGGTCGGAGCGGCAACATAAAAAATCATGTCGCCCTGAATGCCTTGGAAATCACTGGCCCAGATTCAAGAAGCACTTGCGCCCGCGCAACCATAGGTTACGCAGCGCAAGTGCTTACTTGCTCCGGTGTAACGAGTGCTCCCGATTCAGGAACCTCGTTACACCGACTGCAGGCTAAAATCTGCGCGGCATAAGGCTCTTATGCCTCGCAGATTTTAGGCTGCATTCTTGCGGGGGGCCGCTAGGGGGCGCTCCCATTGTGTATCAGCGTGTAGTATGCAAATTGCATACTACCACTGATTCACAAGCTTGCGCGGGCCCCGCGCAAGCCAGGTACGGAGTTTCCGTACGGCTACTTTTAGCGCAAGGCTGCCCCTTCTAATAGTAGGGGCAGCCAATGCTAAAGTATAGCCGGCCTTCCCGCGCCGTGAAATTTGAATTTCACGGCGTTTGCGTAAGTGAAACGTGAATGGCGCTGGATGCCATTCACGTTCACTTAGAAGCAAATGACGTCCTTGCGACGTCATTTGCCGCAATGCACGTCGGGAAATTTTCCCGACGGAGCATGCGCTGTACGCTCGGCGCGGGAGCGCGCCTAATTTAAATGATTCCTGCCCCCGGCGGGATCATTTAACTTGCGCGCGCTTACGCCGGGCAAATTTGCCGGCGCGCCCTCGCAATTCACGGAGCTACTGCTCCGTGAATCGAGGGCAGCGCAAAATATTTGCGGGGGCGCAGGGCAAAATCGTTGCCCTGCTCCCCCGCAAATATCGCGCAATTCTACTTGAATCTGGGCCACTGTCTATATATATCATATTTATATTTAACCTATAGCTACGTGCGGTTGCATAAGGCAGGTTAATAGCAGGGTGTTGTCGTTCCTGTAAAATGGAGGAATGATGGAGCAGGAGTGGTGACAAGCGGGTGTCTGTCTTCGGGAGCGATGTCTGGTGTCACTGGATAAACTAGTGTTCACAGAGTCCCAGAACAAGGAGATAATACGGTGCCTGCTCCCTGCACCACTCCCTTTGTACCTGGTCCTTAGGGTGACAGGTCTTTTTATTGCTGGTTCAGAAGGATAGAAGTATCAAAGTATCACGCTCATTATTCTGCTCACCCTCCCCTTAGCTTCAGTTCCCTTTTACTGGTGAATCATCGTGTGGTTGTGATTACTTAGAAGAAAAGAAGAAATGCATGTCTGCTTCAATGGATGATTACAGAAAAAACAACCCTTTGTGTACATGCGCGTTCCTTGTGTTTAAAGCGTATCTGACACATGAATAAGTTGTGGATAAACTCAAATACAAAGGAACACCACCAGTTCATTTCATATGGAACCATAACTTCTTAAATAATAGCTATGAACTATGACTGTGATGTCAAGGATTCCTAAATAAATAAAGTTAACCACACTTTGAATCCCATGCTTCCCTCTTATATATGAGAATTGGAAATCTCTGCAAAGTGAATTGGATTGAATAGTCACAGGGCCAGATTCAGAAAGATCAGCGGATCTTCCTGCTGGCATAACGGAACTAATTTACGTTACGTCGCCGCAAGTTTTTCAGGCAAGTGCTTGCCTGTAAAGTTACGGCGGCGTAGCGTAAATCCCCCGTCGGAATTCAAATTCGGCGGGTAGGGGGCGTGTATCATTTAAATGATGTGCGTCCCCCCTCCGAACGAACTGCGCATGCACCGGCCGCGACTGAATCCCAGTGCGCATGCTCCAAATGACATCGGCAAATCGTCATGCTTTCGACGTGAACGTAAATTACGTTCAGCCGTATTCGCGAACGACTTACGCAAACAACACAAACATTTCAAAACTCGGCACGGGAACGACGGCCATACTTAACATAGGATACGCCGCACATACCCCTTATATAGCAGGGGTAACTTTACGCCGGAAAAAGCCGAACGCAAACAAAGTAAAAAAAAAGCGCCGGGCGGTCGTTCGTTTCTGAATCGAAAAAAGCCAAACATGCGGAGATGTGAGTCGGCTCTATACGGCGCCTGCACTCTGCATGTTCGGCTTCTTTCAGAAACCCCGCAACTTGTGCGCGCCTACGCAATACGGGGGGCGGGGCCTTATCCGCCGGGGGGAACAGACGTCAATCATCTGGGCGACCTCCCAGATGACAATCCCCCTAGGCATAGAAACGCCTACTCCCGCGGGGAGAAGTAAATTGAAAAAATGGATTACAAGGTACATACAGCTTTAAAAAAATACAAATTGCGGACTGTACTTGTTACGAATATAAGGGAGTTGGTCAGATATACATGTTATTAGGGTGAACCTCCGCTTTAACCAGCCTAGCAGCTGCCTCGCCTATGGTTGGTGCCCTTTAATTTTTTTTTTTTACTTTAAAGTCCCAAGCTGCTCACACACTTTACAACCTATCTGTAGGATCTCATTACCAAAACTATATTTTAGGAGGGCCTTCGTCAACAATTCATTCTGTTTAGATTCAAACACACAGGGCCGGATTCAGATACAATGTTGTATCTGTCCGGCCCGCGTAACGTATCTCCGATACGTTACGCCGCTCTAACTTTGGGTGCAAGTTCTTTATTCAGAAAGAACTTGCGCCCTTAGTTACGGCGGCATAACGTATGTGTTGCGGCGTAAGCCCGCGTAATTCAAATGGGGATGTTGGGGGGCGTGTATTATTTAAATCTAACTTGACCCCGCGTTTTTGATGTATTATTTGAACGGCGCATGCGCCGTCCGTAAAATATCCCAGTGTGCATTGCTCTAAATGACGTCGCAAGGACGTCATTGCTTTCGACGTGAACGTAAATTACGTCCAGCCATATTCGCAAACGACGTAAAATTTCAAAACTCGGCGCGGGAACGACGGCCATACTTAACATTAGCTACCCCTCATATAGCAGGGGTAACTATACGCCGAAAAAAGCTGAACGCAAACAACGTAAAAAAAAAAAAGCGCCGGCCGGTCATTCGTTTCTAAATCGGCGTAAATCCTCATTTGCATATTCCTTGTGTAAAAATACGGAAGCGCCACCTAGCGGCCAGCCTGGAATTGCAGCCTAAGATCCGACGGTATAAGACACTTACACCTGTCGGATCTTAGGGATATCTATGCGTAGCCTGATTCTATGAATCAGGCGCATAGATACGACGGCCGGACTCAGAGATACGACGGCGTATCAGGAGATACGCCGTTGTATCTCTTTTCTGAATCCGGCCCACAGACTCTTCTACTACATGGTGGTTGTTAGATCTAAAGACTGTAAAGTCTATGTTTTTGCAGAGCAGATTTGACTCATTCTTGCCACCATTATTTACAACATCTTCATGGGAGATGATCTCTTATTTGTGAAGGCCTACTCATTAATATATACAGCATTTCCTTTTTAGTCATCTATGTGACACTATTACAAATGTAACACTAAACTCAATACATGACTTATTTTCGTTACATCTGTTCTATCCTCTCTGAATACAGACACATGCTAAGAGAAAGTGACAATGTATCCAAAGGATCGCACACAACCAGTTTTTTGGGATATATAAACATATACATATAAAGAAAAGCACTATAAATACTAAATTGATGTTGACAGTACTACAGAGCCCATCCCAGTTTTATGGGGACAATCATGGAGGTGCAGCAGCACTTCACAGAATAAGTAGAACTCATCATAAAACATTCCTTTTAGCTTTTGATGTCTAGCAAGATATTTATAGAAATGCTGGAAGAGCGGCAGTTGCTTCTACAAAACATTTAGCAAGAACAAGCTTTACAACATCTGTAGGACCTCATTACTGGAACAGTATAACAAAGGTTATGGATCTGTGCCAGGGTCTGGTAGGCTTACTGGGACCTGGAACCACCGAGGCAGGATCCACTAAGAAAATCCCTGCAACACAACTTTACTGGTATAAAGCAATTGTCCCTACCACCATAATCCTTCCCAAACCATCAGAGATCAAAGGGACGAGCTCTTTCCTGCAGTGATGTAAACATTCTCATTTTAGTGATCTTATAGATAGTGCCTGATATTAAAGTTCTCCTGAAGAAGCCTGTGAAACGGCGAAACATGTAGAGACCAAATCAGTTTGAACCATTTGTTTGTATATAAAGATCAATTTTAAATCTATTCTATGTAATCATCTTTAACCACTTGTCAACTGCCTGCCGTCAAAAGACAGCGGGAGGAAGACCCTCTTGTTCTGGGTGAAACCAATCCTCTGCTTTTAATATACTAAGTTAGACAGTTGAATTTGGCTTGCAATTTGGTTGGTAAGTTTGAGCCTGGTTATTACACTATACTACTTTATTTATTTACTTATACATACTGTTTGCATCAACATGCATCTCATTTAAAGTCCCAACCCTTTCTTTCTTTCTTGTTCTGGGTGGACGTCATAGGACGTTGTGCCTTTAAAAGCTACTAGGGGGCGCGCGCGCGCCCCGTGTCACTGGGGACCCGATGCGCGTGCCCGGCGGCTGCGATGGCCGCTGGGCACCCGCGATGGCCCAGTAACTGAGCAGGACAGTGGATCTGTGTGTGTAAACACACAGATCCACGTCCTGTCGGGGAGAGGGGACCGATGGTATGTCCCTTGTACCTGGCCTGCAGCTTAACCATGTATTTGCAAATGTGTGCAACCAATCCTCTGCTTTTAACATACACAGCTAGACAGTTGAATTTGGCTTGCTGTTTGAGTGGAAAGTGTGAGCCTGGTTATCACCAGGGATGGACTGGCCATAGGGACTACAGGGAGTTTCCCGGTGGGGCGATGGCTCAGTGGGCCGTTTTTTAAAACAGAGATGCTGCTTGGAGGACTTTTTCTAACGCCCTGGCAGCGCCCCAGTGTGAAAGCACTCAGGCTTTCACACTGGGACTGCAGCGGAAGCGTTTTTCAGTCGCTTTACAGGCGATATTTTTAGCCCAAAAGCGCCTAAAAAGCGCCTCAGTGTAAAAAGGGGTCCTACACTCACCCCCTCTCTTTTACACTCACTCTCTTTTTCTTACACTCACCCCCCTCTCTCACCCACCCCCTCTCACCCCCTTTCCCTCAACCCTCCCTCTCTCTCTCACCCTCTCATGATATACAATAATGGATGTAGGGGCCTTTTGGTGGGCGTGATTTTTCGGGGGGGGGGGTGGGGGCAGCATTTTATTGAATTAAAGTGGGCCGGTCTGGGTGAAGTCCAGGGCCAAATTTTTGTCCCAGTCCAGCCCTGGTTATCACTTATACACAACTTTATTTATACTTACTGTTTGCTTAAAAACGCATCTCATTCAAAGTCCCAAAAACTCCCCTTTCTTTTAGGGACAACCATCGGTCACCTCACCCAGTCACTGCCCTCCCCCCACAGTAAGAATCACTCCCTAGGGAATGCATTAACCCCTTGATCGCCCCCCTAGTGTTAACCCCTTCCCTGCCAGTCACATTTATACAGTAATCAATGCATTTTTATAGCACTGATCGCTGTATAAATGTGAATGGCCCCAAAAATGTGTCAAAAGTGTCCGATGTGTCCACCGCAATCACGATAAAAATCGCTGATCGCGGCCATTACTAGTAAAAAAAAAATAATAATAATAAAAATGCTATAAATTGATCCCCTAATTTTGTAGACCCTATAACTTTTACGCAAACCAATCAATATACGCTTATTGCGATTTTTCTTTACCAAAAATATGTAGAAGAATACGTATCGACCTAAACTGAGGAAAAAAATTGTTTTAAAAAAAATGGGTATTTATTATACCAAAAAGTAAAAAATAGTGTTTTTTTTCAAATTTGTCCCTCTTCTTTTGCTTATAGCGCAAGATCAAATACCACCAAAATAAAGCTCTATTTGTGGGGAAAATTTTTAAAAATGTTATCTGTGTACAGTGTTGCATGACATTTTTTTAATCTATTAAATTTATATTTTTTTGTATTTCTTGCTCCTTAAAAGTCCCACAAAATAATCCTTCTTTATATGGTCAACATGATGACATCATCACCGCATCAACAAAGGCCCAAGCATTCCTGTACCAAGATCTGCGTGCCAATACCAAAAGTGTATTAAGACGATAACTAGCAGATTATCTTTATCTACTATAATGATGCATCTACAATTAGGATTTAAAGAAAAGGAACTGCTACACACACTTTTGGGGATTTAGATCTGTGATACATGGATACTTTCAGTTTTAAGATGGCATTGCTGTCTTTGAATATAGAAAAAAATATATATTTTTAGTTCTTATAACATTAAAGGGTTAGTTGGGCTTTTTTTTTAAAATCATAATTACCTAGGTGGATGCAGCACCGGTTTAATGCTGCCTCTGTCCCCCGCTGGCTCTAACACAGAGCGATCAAAGACCGCTGATCGCTCTGTTCTCAGAGCTCCGCAAGCAGAGAGCTGGTGATGGTCAGTCACCGCTCTCTGCTCCCCCCTCTCATTGGAGCACTGGGCTGTGGAGGGGGTGGGAGTGGCCAGCTCCAACTCATTGGGGGATCCCGACTTTATTGTCCTGATCTTGGCTGAGCCTGAAAATGGGTCACAGGAGTACAGAACGGCCTGAACTTCTGTGATTCACAGGAGAAGTACAGCCAAACCAGCGTTGGCTGTACTTCTTTAAAATTCAAACAATGACCGAAAAGAAGTAGAAGAAGAATAGAGAAGGATCACCACGTGACCGTGGCTTCATGTAAATAAAATAGGCATTTCGATATTTTTTTTTTTCATGGTAGCAGTTAGTTTGGGATGGGAGGTGAGGCTCCTAAAATCTTGGAGTTGGACTTTATAAAAAGTTCGGGAATAGAAAAGAAAAACACACTTATGGTCACCTAGGTGGATGCAGCATTGATCCGATTCTGCATCTATCCCCTGCTGGCTCTTCACTTGAGAACCGAGCGATCAAACACCGCTGATCGCTCAGTTCTCAGCATTCTGTAAACAGAGAGCCAGGGACTGACAGTTAGTTGGGGGTGGGGGGAGAGGCTTCTAATATCCTGGAGTTGGACTTGAAAGAAAAAAAGCAGAGAGCCAAGCACTGTCAGCCCCCAGCTCTCTGCCCCCCCCCCCCCCACTCAGAGGCTGAGCCAGCTGCCGGTCCAGGGATTCCATAAGCCCACTGTAGGCTGAAGCCGGGTCACAGACCTAACTGTACTTCTGTAATCCATAGGAGAAGTACAGCCAAAATAGCCCTGGCTATACTTCTCTTTAACTGGCCTTGACAGAAATATAAAAGTTGCTGCTGATGACTTGTTGTAAAACTTGAAACATTCTTGACTTTTATTACTATTCTGTAGGGATTCAAAAGCCTTAAAAGTGGTTGTAAACCTCAGACATGAAATATGAACTAAGTCATATATATCCTCTATAGCAGGGATATGCAATGAGCGGACCTCCAGCTGTTACAAAACTACAAGTCCCATCATGCCTCTGCCTCTGGGTGTCATGCTTGTGGCTCCTCACTGAGCTCTGAAGTGTGTCCGTCATTCCATATTTCTGCCTCCTTTTTTTTCTGACAACTCAGACCAGCTTTATAAATTCTAGACGATGAAAGGATATAAAGAGAAGACTGCAGATAAGCAGGTACAATTTATGAAGGAGGATTTGTTTCACCTCTGTGTATTAGCTGAGAGGAGCCACTTCACTCAGTGGCCCAGATGCACAGCCGAGATACGACGGCGTATCTCCAGATACGCCGTCGTATCTCTGCGTTGCGCCGTCGTATCTATGCGACTGATTCTTAGAATCAGTTACGCATAGATATCCATTAGATCCGACAGGCGTAAGTCTCTTACGCCGTCGCATCTAAACTGCATTTTTTTTTTTGACCGCTAGGTGGCGCTTCCGTCTAATTCCGTGTAGAGTATGCAAATTAGCTCGATACGCGAATTCCTGAACGTACGCGCGGCCGATGCAGTAAAGTTACGATGTTTACGTTAGGCTTTTCCCGCCGTAAAGTTGCCCCTGCTATATGAGGCGCAGCCAATGTTAAGTATGGCCGTCGTTCCCGCGTCAAAATTTTTAAAAGTTACGTCGTTTGCGTAAGTCGTCCGTGAATGGGGCTGGACGTCATTTACGTTCACGTCGAAACCAATGACGTCCTTGCGACGTCATTTGGAGCAATGCACACTGGGATATTTTACGGACGGCGCATGCGCAGTTCGTTCGGCGCGGGGACGCGATTGATTTAAATGATACACGCCCCCTACCCGCCAAATTTGAATTCCGCCGGGTGATTTACGCTATGCAACAAAAAATGTATGCTATGCCGCCGCAACTTACGGAGCAAGTGCTTTGAAAATAGAGCACTTGCCCGTGTAAGTTGCGGAGGCGTAACGTAAAATCAGATACGTTACGCCCGCACAATTTTGCACGGCTATACGTGAATCTGCTCCAGTATATATAAAGGTTTACAACCATTTTAAGCAAGTACAGAGCCAGTGAAATGGGAACAAACAAAAACCAACATACAACGATCTACACCCTAATATAACTAACTGGTATAACATAAATCACAGATAATAGTTGCCAATCCTGTATGTAATGAGGCATGGGCAGAGTGACAATTCCAAAATTGTGTAGATGAGCCACACCATCCTTGCAGCCCTGCTACAGAACTCTTGGGAAGTGCCAAACTGTAACTACAAAATAAAACAAGCAAAGTGCGCTAGTTGGGAATCCCAAAACAGTGGGGTAGATTCAGGTAGGGCTGCGCACTCTTACGGAGGCGCAGCGTACCGTTTTAACGCTACGCCTCCGTAAATTACTTGCGCTACGCTTCATTCACGAAGCAGTTGCTCCGTAATTTGCACGGGCGCTCCATAAAACTGGCCGGCGTAAGCGCGCGTAATTTAAATGATCCCGTAGGGGGCGTGGATCATTTAAATTAGGAGCGTTCCCGCGCCGAACGTAGTGCCCATGCTCCGTCGGGAAACTTTCCCGACGTGCATTGCGGTAAATGACGTTGCAAGGACGTCATTTGCTTCAACGTGAACGTAAATGGCGTCCAGTGCCATTCACGATTCACTTACGCAAACGACGTAATTTTCAAAAATCTCGACGCAGGAACGACGGGTATACTTAGCATTGGCTGCTCCTGCTAATAGCATGAGCAGCCTTACGCAGAAACCGACGAACGCAAACGACGTAAAATGCGAACGCCGGGTGCGCGTACGGTTGTGAATTGGCGTGAGTATGCAATTTGCATACACTACGCTGACCACTACGGGAACGCCACCTAGCGGCCAGCGTATGAATGCAGTCTACGATACGACGGCATAAGAGCCTTATGCTAGTCATATCTTAGGCTGCAGTCGGCGTATCAAGCTTTCTGAATCAGGAGAAGTCGATACGCCGGCGCAACTAAGCAATTACGCTGCGTATCTATGGATACGCAGACGCAATTGCTTTCTGAATCTACCCCAATGGCTTTATTCCCATCTCTGTAGTGTGGGTGAGATCAGCTTTCCAGGACTGTGAGCATCTCCTCTCTCCCCCAGATGATCGCTCATACACAGGGAGTGAGTGACGTTTGTACATACAGGTCTATGCGGTGTTACTGGTTCTGTGGTTACACCTCTTAAACTGACCATGGACAGCTGGTTCAGCTGGAAACGGGCAAAGTTCAATCCGGTTGTGGCTGTTCCCATTTGACAGAAGTCGATCGTTGAATTATTGTTTGGTTGATCAGTGTATTCAGACAGCATCAGGTCCTTCTGCCGGAATACAACGTCCCAGTGAGGGGGAGGTTAACTCCTCCATCTTCCTCAATTGTGTGGATGGAGGAATCTGTTTTGTTTGTTTTTCCATTCAGCCTGCTGGCTGATTGAAAAAAAAAAAAAAAGTCTGGCCTGCTTAAAACCAGCCATAGATGGATTGAATCTCGGCCAGTTCAGCGGGGAACATCTGAGATTCGATCCATGAATGGGCAAGCTGGTTAAAGCAACCCAGGACTAAGTCACGTGACGAGTGACGCAACACGTGGGGGAGGAGCCTAAGTGACGGGATCAACGGATGTCTAATCCGAATGAGGAGACCATCGCACTGAACGGCAACCACTAGCCTGTGTCTATACGAGGATACGTGAGTGCATACACTGTTGGTGTAGTCTCTGTCCGCACCTCCTTACCATACGATATTGCGCAATGAGGTCTTGTCCTTTTTCTCTTTTTTTCATATGACCTGTGGTATTCCTGGAGCTCTCCAAGTGTCTGTCTGATTTGACCTGTGGCATATCTGGAGCGCTGTATTGAGGGGAAGCGCTGTGGATCATCCAGCTTATCACAGGACTTCCCAATTTTCCATATTAACCATTATGTCGTCTTATTTCTCTCACTGGGTTTTGGCAATTGTTCTAGTGTGTTTTATTTGTATTTCACAATTTGCACATGCTGTACCTTGTACCTAACAGTAGTTGATATTAGTGCTATCATTATATTTCACAAGCTGGTTGTACTGAAGTTGATCCATCAAATCAACTTCAGTACAACCAGCCTGTCTGATTTTTTGCATGCTATCACTGCCGCTGGCTATAGTCGCTAGCTGTGATCATGGTGCTCTGTCGGCCAAGAAGGTTCCTGGCCGACATACTGTAGATGGATCGAATCTCCAACAGTTCAGTAGGGACCATCAGAGTTTCAATCCACCTGTGGGCAGGCTGGTTGTACTGAAGTTGATCCATCAATCAACTTCAGTACAACCAGCCTGTCAGATTTTTTGCATGCGATAACTGCCAGCACCTATAGTCGCTAGCTGTGATGATTGTGTTCTGTCAGCTGGGAAGGTTCCCTGGCGGCAAAACACAATAGCACAGTGGGAGGCATTCCCCTCACCAAAACCGATTGTGTTGATGGGGGAAATCTAGCAATTTTCTCTTTCCTTACACCAGTTTTTTTTTTTTTTTTTTTTTTTTTACTATAGTCAATGGGCTAGATTCAGAGAGAGATACGATGGTGTATCTCCTGATACGCCGTCGTATCTCTAACTTAGGCTGGTCGCATCTATGCGACTGATTCATAGAATCAGTTACGCATAGATATGCCTAAGATCCGACAGGTGTAACTGTTACACCGTCGGATCTTAACTGCATTTTAAAAATGGCCGCGGGGGGCGTTCCCGCTGATTTACGCTGAATAAATAATATGTAAATTAGCGAAATACGCCAATTCACGAACGTACGCGGGCCCGACGCAGTGTTGTTACGACGTTTACGTAGCGGATTACCCGGCGTATACTTACCCCTGCTTCTATGAGGCGCAACCAATGTTAAGTATAGCCGTCGTTCCCGCGTCGATTTTTTTTTTTTTTACGTCGTTTGCGTACGCCGATTCAGAAACCCGCCCGTCGCAAGTTACGCCCGCGCCGAAACCGCTGACGTCCTAGCGACGTCAGTGGGAGCAATGCACGCCGGGAAATTTCGCGGACGGCGCATGCTCATTTAAATCGGCGCGGGAACGCGCCTGATTTAAATAGTACACTCCCCCTAGCCGCGGAATTTGAATTCCGCCGGGGGATTTACGATCCGCCGTCGCAAGTTTGGAGGTAAGAGCTTTGTGAATTACCCACTTGCCTCTCAAACTTGCGCCAGCGGATCTTAACCACTTAAGGACCGGACCAATATGCAGCTAAATGACCCAAGGGGTTTTTACAATTCGGCACTGCGTCGCTTTAACAGACAATTGCGCGGTCGTGCGACGTGGCTCCCACACAAAATTGGCGTCCTTTTTTCCCCACAAATAGAGCTTTCTTTTGGTGGTATTTGATCACCACTGCAGTTTTTATTTTTTGCGCTATAAACAAAAATAGAGCGACAATTTTGAAAAAAAATCAATATTTTTTACTTTTTGCTACAATAAATATCCCCCCAAAAATATCTATAAAAATTTTTTTTTTCCTCAGTTTAGGCCGATACGTATTCGTTTACCTATTTTTGGTAAAAAAAAAATCGCAATAAGCGTTTATCGATTGGTTTGCGCAACATTTATAGCGTTTATAAAATAGGGGATAGTTTTATTGCATTTTTATTAATTTTTTTTTTTTTTACTACTAATGGCGGCGATCAGCGATTTTTTTCGTGACTGCGACATTATGGCGGACACTTCGGACAATTTTGACACATTTTTGGGACCATTGTAATTTTCACAGCAAAAAATGCATTTAAATTGCATTGTTTATTGTGAAAATGACAGTTGCAGTTTGGGAGTTAACCACAGGGGGCGCTGTAGGAGTTAGGGTTCACCTGGTGTGTGTTTACAACTGTAGGGGGGTGTGGCTGTAGGACTGACGTCATCGATCGAGTCTCCCTTATATAAGGGATCACTCGATCGATGCAGCCGCCACAGTGAAGCACGGGGAAGCCGTGTTTACATACGGCTCTCCCCGTTCTTCAGCTCCGGGGAGCGATCGCGACGGAGCGGCTATAAACGAATAGCCGCGCCGTCGTCCCGGATCGCTCCCCGAGGGGATCCGACCCTGTAGCATGTAGCGGGGGGGTCCCGATCGGACCCCCCAGCCACGTCTAGGCAGGCACGTACAGGTACGTTGATGTGCCTGTCCGTGCCATTCTGCCGACGTATATCTACATGAGGCGGTCGGGAAGTGGTTAAATCACGCGGATCTAAAGATCCGCTGATCTATGTGAATCTAGCCCAATAAGTTTTTGTTTGTTTTTTACCTGCACTATCTAGTGCGCTTTGCTTGTTCTTTTGTTTTGTAGTTACAGTGAAATGGGAACTCCTCATTTGCACATTTGTTTGGGGTCCGTGCGTCGATGAATATTGAAGACACAGTACAAGAATGATGAATAAAAAAACAAAATTTTGCACAGAAACAAACATAAGTTCAGTTTTGACAGCTTCTACGTTGATATATAAAAAAGTAAATTTGGACTGCATCATCATCACCACAGCTAAACATGTTACCAAGTTCTTTTCATTAACATGCTTACTCAACGAATAAGAAAAGTATATAAACTGTAGCAGTAAGAAGCAAACAAAAAAACTGCCTGGCGAAGCCAACAGATGCAGATTAGACTGCAGTAGGGTATGTGCATGGACTCAAAGATATATCAAGCCTACTAGAGTCAACAGATCAGTTATCAACAAACAATTCCCAAGTTGGCTCTTTTGGGGAGTCAAATGAGATTGTCCAAATAGTCAAAAAACGAAAATCCACTTTCCAGTTCGCACTGACCGAGAAGCAGCCATGTGACCTTTTTTTAACAAGGGTAACAGAGGAGACTGATAATCAAAGAAGCCGGCCACAGATGTAAAGAATCTTGGCTGGTTGAGCAAAGATCATCTGAGATTCAATCCACCTTTGGGCAGGCTGGTTCGATGGATCAACTTCAGTACAACAAGCCAGTCAGATCTTTACATGCGATTACTGCTGGTGGCTATACCCCTCAGCAGTAATCATTATGTTCTGCGGGCAGGGAAGGCTCCAGACAATGGCACTGGGAGAGGGATTCCCCCATTAACACTCACATCGTGGGTAAGGGAATCAAGCGATTTTCTTTCTTGCAACCCATGGTTGCAGGAAATGTAATCCCATCATCTATGGCTTGCATTAGCCAATGGTTCTGGTCACATGGTCATCAGAGGAAAAGTGTACATCAGTGTAGAGGTTGACCGATATATCAGCCGATATTTGGCCTTTAAGAAACCGTCCGATTATTATACAAATTCGGCCGATAACACTGACTGCACCGTGCCCCATCGACCCACAATTGTTCCTCCTCCCTTCAACACACTCCATTGGCATATGCAGAGAAAGGGATATATGGACAGCCGCACTCCAAAGTCTTAAAAAGATGTGCCCTTTATTGGGTAAAAAGAAAAATGCACTACAAGAACCAGCATACAGTGGGAAAAACAGCTGACGCGTTTCGCATTGAACCTCAATGCTTAGTCATAGCTTTTTACCCAATAAAGGGCACGTCTTTTTAAGACTTTGGAGTGCGGCTGTCCATATATCCCTTTCTCTGCATATCCTGTGCATTGCCGGCACCCGTTGGTTCTTGAGTGGACAGCGATTACCTTAGGTGTGCTCACCTGGAGCGGCAGCTTCCTTACACTCCATTGGCAGAGCCGCGCTTGACACTTGCCAGAGCCGCTGAGTGTGTGAAACTGACATATGTAACTGAATGGAGAGAGAAAGGAGCTGTCAAAATTCAGTGTTAATGTCGGGGTGTGGGCAGGACCCGGGGTGGGCGGGACCCAGCAGATATCAAACACAAGCCAATGTGATGGGATCTGGGTGGGCCGCTTCGTGTATGTGGCCCCTGCCCCTATTCTTAAGAAGCCCAATCATTGGCCCACCCCCGACATCACCGCTGAATTTTGACAGCTCCTCTCTGCATTCAGTTACATATGTCAGTTTTCACAGTTACACTATATCGGCTCAGTGTGAAACTTGCCAGTGCCTATCAGTGCCACCTGCCAAAACAATAAATAAAAAAAAATGGGCCTAAAATATCGGCATCATATATCGGCTGCCATGATTTCTAAATAATGGTATTGGCCAGAGAAAAACCTATACCGGTCCAACTCTACATCAGTGTAGTGGTGGTTGGTAGAGAAACGCGTAGAACCAGTGGTAGGCTGTGCAGAATACAAGGATAAAAAATGTACAGCAGGTTTCTAGTCAGCATACTAACTATTAAGAGCAAAACACATTTTAACGATGCCAGCAGTTACTTACAGCATCTTTAGGATTTCCACGTAGCAGCCCAACACCCGCTCGGCCTGTGGGCTGAGCTCAATGCTCATGGTGCTGCAGGCTGGGCTGATGAGAAGACAGTCAATCAGGTTGGGTTCACTATCGTTGCCAGTGTTTGCTTTCAGCTTCTGATTCACTGTATTGTTGCGCTCCACCTCCACGTGTATCTCGTTCGATGTGACGATGACGGACTTGTGTCGGGACTCTGCTGACGTGACCTCTTTGGAAACCAGGTCAGGATTGGTGTGAAGAAGCCGTAAGGGGATGTTGGGCTTGCGGTCGCACTGCTGCTGGCAGCCATTACGGATTTCTTTGAGGCTTGGCGAATTGTCTCGGCTTGACAAAAAAAAAAGGGGGGATAATGTTAAATAAAGCCAAGTAAAGCAATATGATGACAAAGATGTGACTTTATACAGGTTCCACTCACTTTTCCTTAAAGTCTAAGGGCCAGATTCACATAGAAGAGCGGCGGCGTAACGTATCGTAGATACGTTACACCGCCGCAATTTTTCATCGCAAGTGCCTGATTCACCAAGCACTTGCGATGAAAACCTACGCCGGACCTACCGCGCATGCTCCGTTTCCGAACTCCCGTCGTGCATTGCGCGCCGTGACGTCATTATCTCGAACGGCGACGCGCGTAGCGTAACTCCGTATATCCCGGACGGCTTACGCAAACGACGTTAAATTTTGAATTTCGTCGTGGGAACGACGGCCATACTTTAGACAGCAATACGATTGCTGACTAAAGTTAGGGCACCGAAAACGACGACTAACTTTGCGACGGGAAACTATACTAGCGGTGACGTAGCGAACGCGAAAAACCGTCGTGGATCCGCCGTAACTCCTAATTTGCATACCCGACGCTTGTTTACGACGCAAACTCCCCCCAGCGGCGGCTCCGGTACTGCATCCTAAGATCCGACAGTGTAAAACAATTACACCTGTCGGATCTTAGGGATATCTATGCGTAACTGATTCTATGAATCAGTCACATAGATAGAGACAGGCATACGACGGCGTATCAGCAGATACGCCGTCGTATCTCCACTGTGAATCTGGCCCTAAGTCCTCTGGCCTCCGCCACCCCACCACAGCCAGTGCTTTGGGTGTTAATACGAATGTTGGAACTGTCATAGGCACTCATCAAGAGTGACTCATTGACTATGCCCGTCTTTTCTGCCTCCTCCTCCATTCATAGATAATAATGAAAAACACTCTAAGAATGGAGAAGGTGGACTTTTCATTCATATGCCCGTCCTTCATTAATACAATGGAAGATTATTGCTGTGGAGGTATGGGTTCGGGGTCAGAGGAATTCAGATTTCAACTAGAACAGCCAGTACAAGCACCCGCCATCTGACCCGCCATCCCAGAGCATCAAACAGAGTGCAATGCAGAGGGACTACTTGTAAAGTTGGAGGTGTAGTAGGGAGCAGTAAGAGCCCCATAAGCCAATGTCTCCTCTGTAGTTCCGGCTCTTGTCCCATGCGGAGCGCTACCAACTGCACTCCACCTCTTATCCCAGCAAGCTTCCCTCAGAGTGGTGCCAACAGCAGGAAAGAAGAGATATTCAGGTCAGTGTGAAGCAATACACTGGACATAATAGCAGCGTTGTGTTGATTTCTCACCATCTGCTTTAACCCTTTTGTTCCTTGCAGAAGCATGCAGTTGCGGGGGGAGTTTGCAGAGTGCCCTATTTACTTGAATAGGCTGCGATTGGCAGGTGGTTGCACCCACCAAAAGCAACAGGGGGCTTAATTCCTGCTGCGGCATGTGTACACCAAACAGGGGTAGGGATTGGTGTGGTGAGGTGGCAATAAGTTGCACGCGATTGCGACACTGTAGTACAGAAATTTGAGGTTTAAATCAGGCGTGAGGAGGCGACACTGTGCTCAGTGATCTTGGACTACTCCTATGTTGTTCAGGTAGATCTCCACCTCTTTAAGGTTGCCTACCCATGCCCTACACTATATTCTGCTTCAAAAGAAAAAACACAGCCAATGCAATAAACACAGACCCACCTAAAGGGAAGTACTTGTGGTAAATTGTGTTTTCGTAGCATATCTTATGTAGGTCAGGATGTTATGGCTTTGGTTTAATGCAGTTTCTTAAAGCAGATCAAACAGCCAAAACCTGTCTGCTGTATTAAAGCGACCCTGTAATGTCTTTGGGTAAAGGCCCATTTACACTATGAAGGTGTAGTGCATTTAACACACACACACACACACGTATTATATCACACATAAACACACATTGTATTAAGGCAGTCCACTCATTGAAAGGGCTGTCTAATGAAGAACATTATACCCCAACACATACCGGCTGCATATTGTATATCGCAACACATTATTGCATTACTGCACATTGTAGTTTCCTGCCACTCACAATATATAGCATCTCAAACCTTCTTTGCTTTCTTTTTCATTGTATTTGCATACATGATAAAATACACAAGTTGTATATGAAAACATGCTTAAAAACAAAGTATTAAATATTTTCAGAAAGTAGAGGCCCATAAAAAAACATTAGAAAGTGACAGTTGCATGTTTTTTTTGGCTACATATTATTGCAGGTTTTTATCAAATCCTTATTTTCAGTAAAAACAAAATACATTTTTATAGCCAATGTTCTAGCCAAATAACCTTAAAAGCTGATGTCCAGGTTTGCTTTCACTTCAAATACTTTGTTTGGATCAAGCTGGCCTGAGCGAACAATTCCCTTTACAGTACTAATATGTGCGCCCACTGGGTGTTCCGTTACTGTATGTAGCCTCAGCTAATTTTAGCGACCATTTACCGCTGTTATTGCAGTGCTTTTTGGCCACTAGCAGGGCAATTTTAAACCCCACTAGCGGCCCAATAAAGGGTTTAAAGCGCCTGCAAAATGCTGCTGCCGAAGAACTTTACAGGCGCTTTGGCAGCGTTGCCCATTGATTTCAATTGATTTTGGGAGGGGCGGTGGAGGAGCGATGTATACACCGCTCCCGCACCACCCGAAAGATGCTGCTTGCAGGACTTTTTCTAACGTCTTGTAAGCGCACCGCCCCAGTGTGAAAGCACTCAGGCTTTCACACTGGGGCTGCAGGGGAGGCGTTTTTCAGGCGCTTTACAGGTGCTATTTTTAGCCCAAACGCGTCTAAAAAACACCCAGTGTGAAAGGGGTCTAATAGTTAACAATTTAGAGGTAAATTTAAATAATGGTCCTAAAATGATTCCACTGCGATACCAAATATTTGTTGTGCAGTCCTTGTTTATGTACATGTGCGTTTGTATGTGTGTTTGTATGTGTGTGAATGTGAGGCCAAGGTGGCTTTACATTTTTTTGGTTTATTTTTATTTTATTTTTTAATTCACTTACATTTAATTTATTGCTACCACAGGAGGACTGACAAGCCCTCTTTGTGAAAAGAGTAAAAGGCACCTATTAAAGAGGCATCAGTAGCCTCATGGACCTTTAATGACTCTTGCATATCCCTAGCTTGACCGAGTATAGAAGGTACTCCATTGGCTATTTTCATAGCCAGGATTGGAGAGCTTGCTCAGAGCTGAATGTTTCCAGGTTCATTGCTTCTAGGGGAGATGAAGAAACGGATGTTTCACATCTCCTGTCTGCTCGCCATCCTGACAGCGCCAATTGAGATCCTGGTCTGCTGCGGGGCACAGATGAGCCCAGGACAGGAATGGGTGGGTTCCATCGCCAACATATAGATGTGATTGGGTTGCTGTAAAGCTGCCTAAATCACTTCTCTATGAAGCAGCAGTACAAGGGTTACAGTAAACCTTTTTTTTTAAGGTAAACCTGGAGGCTGCTGTTGCTGGCATACGAGTTGCCTGGCTATCGCTCTGATTCTCTTGCTTCAGTCACTGTCCTGGAACAGGCCTGCCCACTAGGACCTCTGACTTTCCTACTGGAAATCAGAGCCTACAAACAAGCAAACCTGTGCACAGGGCCGGCCCTACCATGGGACCCGATGGTAGCATTGTACCAGGCGGCACTTTCAGGGGCGCGGCAAAGTGCCACCCGCCCGCCACCCCATTCCCCCAGCTCCGCTCTCCACTCCACTCTGGGGCTAATTGCCGCCCGACCGCTCCTCCCGTTCTGCTCTCCACTCCACTGCGGGGCCAATTACATGAATAGAGCCATAACAGGTCCTTTTTATAATCCTATACATGTAAACAACCATAACAGGTCTTCTTTATACTCCTATATACATGTATAGAGCCATGATAGGTCCACTTTGGTTATTATGATATAAATATACATGTATAGAGCCATAACTTTGGTTATTATGATATAAAATAATGGATGTGGTAGCATTTTGGTGGGCGTAATTTATTTTGGGGGCAGCATTTCATTCTTGGTACCAGGCAGCACAATGTCTTGGGCCGGCACTGCCTGTGCAAACCTGGCTGTGATGATACAAAAGCTCTAAAAGTGAAACACCATGTCCAGTGTAACAATTACCTGTTGATGAATTCTTCATAGCAGGAATAAATGGCAGCTAGACAGACGGCCACAAGGTTTGGTAAGACCCTGGGGTGAGGACAGTTTGCAGTGGGCCCATGCATGCTACAAAAAAAAGCAGAAGTTGGAATTCACAAAATGCACATACAACCCTACAAATAAAAAATAAAAAAGAAGGAAAATACAGTTTACAATGTTCTACAGTCAAATTTACACAGTATCCAAGTCAAAGATGCCTCATACAAAGCATACCAAACCTATTAACAGGCAATATATGTTATGTATACTGTACAAAGAGCGAGAGTGAAAAGGATGGACAGATATTGGATAGAGAGATAAAGAGGGCTGTAAATGATTAATTTTGATGTCTGCCTGCCAGGTGTTACTGAGTAACAGTACTGCATTACAAGTCATTTAACATGGAACTTCACTCTCCCAGTCAACATTGATTACATTTAATCCCCATGCTGCTAACATTTGTAAATAGAGGGGAAAGTATATCATTTACTTATTTAAAAAAAAATTTTTTACATTTTTTCAGTTACATCCTGGTTTCTTGCCTAGGCAAATGATGTAATACATCCAAGGAGTCTTCATGTGGGGAGTAGAGGAGGAGTTTTTTTTTTTTTTATCAAAGCACACTGCATGCATGCTTCAGCTAAGTGCAGATGGATTCCAGGAAGAAAAGGCTTCTTAGCCCAGGTTTACACCATGAACTTCACTGCACCTCTGTACAATTCACATGCGATTCAGTGGGTGCGATTTGAGCCCATTCATTTTGAATGGGCTCAAATGGCACCAAAGTCAATTTTGGGAATGCCCTGCAAACCGGTGTCCTGCCGAAAATGTTCCCCCGGTGGATTAGGACCCCCCTGTACAGCGCAGTATGAACCTCCGAAAATAGCCGAACATGTAGAGCTGAGAGTTATACCACGTACACACGATCATTTTCCAGCATGTCTAAAAAAACAACGTTTTTCCAACTTCCTCATGAAAACGACATTGCCCACACACCATCGTTTTTAAAAAATGATGAACAAAGCGCGGTGACTTACAACACGTATGACGGCACTCTAAAGGGGAAGTTCTAATTCGCCTTTGGGCTGCTTTAGCTGATTCCATGTTCGTAAAAGACGATTCGCGCTTTTCTGTCTGTTACATCGTGATGAATGTGCTTACTCCATTATGAACGGTAGTTTTACCAGAACGAGCGCTCCCGTCTCATAAGCTTCTGAGCATGCGCGGGTTTTAAACGTTGATTTAGCCCACACACGATCATTTTTTACAACCCGAAAAACAACAGTTTAAAACTACGTTAAAAAATGCAGCATGTTCGAAATTTTTTTTTAACGTTTTTCAGAACCTGAAAATGATGTGCAGCCCACACACGATCATTTTAAGACGTTTTTTAAAAACGACGTTTTTTTCATGATGAAAAATGATCGTGTGTACGCGGCATGAGATCTACATGGCACATGCGCAATGACTATCACATATGCCGCACACTCCCGATGCTAGTGCTACTCTGCAAGGGGCCGGAGTGATTTTAACAGTAAAATACACATCTTAGCAGGGAGTCTTGATGGGCGGGTTTTGCAATGGCAATGTTGATGGGCGAATTTCCAAATTTTCACTCAGATGGCCAACACGCCCCGCTAAGATGTGTGCTTTATTGGTAAAATCACCCCTGCCCCTTACAGAGTAGCTCTAGCATCGGCAGCGTGCGGCATATGTTATAGTCATTGCGCATGTGCCGTGTAGAGCTCACTCTCAGCTTTACATGTTCGGCTATTTTCGGAGACTCTGCGCTGCGGCTGCGCAGTACAAGGGGGTCCTTATCCGCCGGGGGGAACTTATTAGGCAGAACACTGGCTCACATGGTTGTTTTGTAATGTGATCCAACGTAGGCAAACACACAGCGTTTGCGACTTGTATCTGGGGTGTCGCTAAGATTTCACCGACACCCACTGCAGATCACAAGGGCAGTGCAATTTGAACGTGGTGTGGGAAACATGTGTGGGCATGCATGCTTGACTGCTGTCTATTATCTGTCCACCTTTTGTCAGCAAATGATGGGTCACATAAAAAAAAAAAGAAAAAAAGTTTAAAAAGTTCAATTGCATTAACCAGACTATGTTGCTTTATAACCTTTGCGCTCTTTTGTATTGGCAAGAATTTATCTTTCGTTTGGATGCAGAATATTTCCCAAGTCCATTGTGTAAGGATCAGAGGAAGCAATTGTATGACAAGGATATTGATCAGTTTACCTTGACCAGGTTAACATTTAATAGAACACCGAAGTAGTGGAGGAAGCTAAAATATTTGCATATCGGACATTCTGTTTGAACATAATGATTAAGTAACTACAAGTTAATAAAAAAGGCTATAATAATAACTATACCCCACCTATACATACTAAAAGTGTCACATGATTGAGGCATTGGTCACATGATCCCTGCAACACTGGTTCCTCCAGAAAGCCCATGCAAATGGATACAGAAGGCCAGCTCAGACCAGTATATTTTTTCAGAACTTCAGTTACTATCTATTCTAATAGTGGGATTATCCCCTTTGGCGGCAGAAGATTGTACCCTTTTGGTGACCAGGCCATATTTTGCTATTCAACATTGTGCTACTTTAACTAGTACCGTATTTATCGGCGTATACTGCGCACTTTTTTCCCCTTAAAATAAGGGGGAAATCGTGGGTGCGCGATATACGCCGATACCCGCTTCCCGCGCTGTGTTTGAACCTTGCCGCCGACATATACCGAGCGCAGTACACTCCGGTACACTCGGGAAGGCTCGACTTCCCTCGCGGTCACGCCCTGTGCCGCCTTTTATGCGAGAAGAGCCGAGCGTGCCCGAGTGTACTGCGCTCGGTATATGTCGGCGGCGGCGGCGTTCAAACACAGCGCGGGAAGCCGGGATCGGAACAACAAGAGCCCGGGAGAAGCGAGGACGACACCACAGAGGCCGCAGACAGACGCCGGACCGGACAAGGCCGCCGATGGATGCCGGGCAAGACACCGACGAGGGGCATTCAAACTAAGTATTATATTTTTTTCCCGAAATTTCTCTTCCAGGTCGGGGGTGTGCGCTATACGCCGGGGCGCGTTATATGAAGATAAATACGGTAATTGCGTGGTCATGCAATGCTGTATCCAAAATAAATTTAGATTCCCCCCCCCCCACAAATAGAGCTTTCTGTTGGTATTTGATCACCACTGGGTTTTTTATTTTTTGCGATATAAATGAAAAAAAAAAAAAAAACGAACAAAAAACATTTTCTTTTACTTTCTGCTATAAAACATATCCAATAATTTTTTTGCAGTGGCAAGGTGGCACTGCTGTTTTGAATCACGTACCTAAAATGTGATCTGACACTTCCGGGTTTGGGGGGGGCGCACGCCTCTGAGCACCACAAACTGAAATCGCTATTTAATTCATTTTTAAGATTCAAAACAAAACTTGGCCATCTATCCATTCATGTCTCCATCCCATCTTGAGCAAGGGCAATGGATTCATGTAGCATTTACTTTCTAAAATCCATCTGCCCTTAGCTCAGAGCAGGGCTGGACTGGGACAGAAATGTGGCCCTGGACTTTATCCAGACTGGCCCACTTTGACAGGTCTCTCCCATGGTGTCCGGACAACTCATGCACCCCGCGGGCCACCCAAGCCCCCTCTCCACCTTCACTAGCCACTAGCCATTCTACTTTATTAGAGTAGAACGGCTGGTACTCTTATAGGCAGTACCAGTGGGGAAGCTAGACATTATTTCACCCGGGCCAAAGAATCAGTTTGGTGCCCCCCTTATGGGACAAGATTAGGCAGAAGTGAGAAACTCCCAGGCCATAGCCGTTGAGTCAGCTGTCTGTCCCCTCCCCCCATGCTCCACTGTCGTCCCCCATACTCCTCTGTTGTTCTCTCCTGCTCCTCTGGTCCTCCCCCTGCTACTTTGTTCCCCCAGGTGAGCGCTGCGGGGAGGGAGAGACAGAGGAGCAGAGGGGGCGGCAGTCCGCTGTCACTGAAGCCAGCCCACTGAGCCATCAGCCCACCGGGAAACTCCCTGTAGTCCCAATGGCCAGTCCATCCCTGGCTCAGAGATGCAGGCAGGAGGGTGTGCTTAGCGGAGAAAGCCCCTCCATCAGATGAAAGAAAAACAAAAGCCCATGAAGGCTAATGAGATATACAAGGCATGTCTTAAAAGTTTGGTGAATGGTCCGATAATCTCAATGGCAACATGGTCCAGGTGGGCCAGGTGGGCGCGCATGCACATGACTATCAAGAGACACATCAAGAAGCGCATTAGCAAAGACACGGTGCGCACCATCGTGAAGATTTGGGTAAGCGGAAGATCTTCCTGGTTTGTGCCACACAAGATGACAGACGAACAGAAAGTAAAAAACAGATAGAAAACCTCTAGAGATTTATTTTCATGTGTGACCAGGATCCATCCTTTCTGCAAACCATCATCACAGGAGATGAGACCTGGTGCTACCAGTTCGACCTGGAATCCAATCGGCAATCAATGGAATAGCATTCACCGTCTTCCCCACGACCCAAAAAGAGTTGCCTACAAAATCCAAGGTCAAGACAATGTTGATCACCTTCTTCGACAACGATGGCATCATCCATAAGGAATTTGTTCCTGCGGGTCAAACCATGAATGACGCATTCTACGATCCTGAGATCAGGATCCATCCTTTCTGTGAACCATCATCACAGGAGATGAGAACTGGTGCTACCAGTTCAATCCAGAATCCAATCGGCAATCAATAGAAAAGCCTTCACCATCTTCCCCGTGACCCAAAAAGAGCTGCCTACAAAATCCAAGGTCAAGATGTCAATGTTGATCACCTTCAATCATGGCATAATCCATAAAGAATTTGTTCCTGCGGGTCAAACTGTAATGGCCACATTCTACGATCCTGTGACCAGAATCCATACTTTCTGCGAACACAGGGGATGAGACCTGGTGCTACCAGTTGAATCCAGAATCCAATCGGCAAATCGATAGAATAGCATTCACCCAAAATGAGTCGCGTGCAAAAGTCCAAGGTCAAGACAATGTTGATCGCCTTCTTCGATAACGATGGCATCATCCATAAGATATAAATTCCTGCGGGTCAAACCCTGAATGCTGCATTCTACGAGGAAGTTTTAAAATGGTTTCTACAACACATCCAACGCGTTTGGCCAGAGTTGCACAGGACTGGACAGTGGATGTTGCTACAAGATAACGTGCCTGCGCACTGTGCGATCCGTGTGCGCCAATTCTTCCCCCAGCACGGCATACCGGTTCTCTATAATCCAACATACTCCCCTGATCTGGTGCCTGCGGACTTGTTTCTGTTTCCACGCCTGAAGAACGTCATGAAAGGCGTGCGTTTTGCAGACCTGGCGGCAATCCAAGAATGTGTGACAGCAGTTCTGTGATCGATTCCTAAAGGGGTCTCTGCTGACAGATTCCAGAAGCTTTATGAACATTGCCAAAAGTTTATTGTGAGGGATGGCCATTATTTTGAAGGCAATAAAAAGGTAATTTTTTTTGCATCTTCTGTTATGTTTGTTTTCTGATACCATTCACCAAACTTTATAGACATACCTTGTATGACCTCGTAAGGACAGAAACCAGGAAGTAACTGAAGAAACGTAAACAAAGTAAAAATAATACACCTTCCTTACTATATAAATAATGCTAGCAGCATAAGGATTACAAATAGTCAATTAAGACGGTTTAGTTCCGCTTAGGGATGCCTACAGACACGGGAGAAAGTCAGGAACCCCCCACATGATTAAACATCCTCCCCAACCAAGCCAACTGAATTTTTCAACTTCCCCTATGGCAAGCCAATGCCTGAGCTCTCAGCCCGGCCTGCCCCATGGGTACAAGCAACATTTGAGAAATGCCAGCTGCCATACAGTGCGCCTCTAAGCACTTTTAGCTAATAAACTTAACAGCAAAGTGTTAAGCGTATTAGAGCTCATTCAACTTTGACTATATTTAAGCCTCATGCTGCTAGCATTAGTAAAGAGATAGGAAAGTAAATCACAATTACAGTACTTTCAAACATTTTTTTTACATTTTTCAGCTACTTCCTTTTTCATGCTTAGGTACATGAGAGAAAATTTAGTAAACAAGTAATTTTTCTCCTTTACTGATGTGCGCTGATGAGGCTGCACTCATGTGCGCTGATGAGGCTGCGCTCATGTGCGCTGATGGGGCTGCTCTCATGTGCGCTGATGGGGCTGCTCTCATGTGCGCTGATGGGGCTGCTCTCATGTGCGCTGATGGGGCTGCTCTCATGTGCGCTGATGGGGCTGCTCTCATGTGCGCTGATGGGGCTGCTCTCATGTGCGCTGATGGGGCTGCTCTCATGTGCGCTGATGGGGCTGCTCTCATGTGCGCTGATGGGGCTGCTCTCATGTGCGCTGATGGGGCTGCTCTCATGTGCGCTGATGGGGCTGCTCTCATGTGCGCTGATGGGGCTGCTCTCATGTGCGCTGATGGGGCTGCTCTCATGTGCGCTGATGGGGCTGCTCTCATGTGCGCTGATGGGGCTGCTCTCATGTGCGCCGATGGGGCTGCTCTGATGTGTGCTGATATGGCTGCTCTGATGTGCGCCGAGGCTGCTCTGATGAGACGGCACTGATGAGGTGGCACTAATAAGCATTTTCTTGCTTACATGATTTGATACAGCTGATCACATGGGTAAAGAGCCGTGCCTCTTTACCGAGACCGGTGATGCGCTGTGTCCCAGGGACACAGTCCACGGGCGCGCAAGCCTGGCAAGAGTGGGACGACATCATATGTCTTCATCCCAGAACAATAGAACTACCACGCAGCCGCCATTTCCCTATACAATGGTCGGGAGGTGGTTAAGAGACAGCCCACTTATTGCATTAGGTTTAAGGGCTCTTGAGAGGAGTACCAGGGCGGGATGCTGTGATGTTTTCCGGAAGTTATGTACGGCTGCGCGGTAGTTCTATTCTTCTGGGAGTAGTCCAGTGTACATATTCGCCAGCACACCATGGATCAATGCTTCAGTCCAAAGGTTTCTTTTATTGAGAGATCACATCACAGAAATAAGTGCAACGTTTCGGAGACGCGCAGTGCCCCTTCGTCAGGCATGTGATGATCACATACCTGACGAAGGGGTCCTGCACGGCTCAGAAACGTTGCAGTTATTTCTGTGATGTGATCTCTCAATAAAAGAAACCTTTGGACTGAAGCATTGATCCATGGTGTGCTGGCGAATATGTACACTTGCTTGATGTTTCCAGGACCCAACCGGTAATCGCTACAGCACCCACCATTGATAAGCCTTGTTTTCCAGGAACGTGTGCGATAGGAATATTGACAAGAATGTACAGCAGTCTGCCTGCTCCAACCACTAGTTGTGATCTGCCTGCACTGTATAGAGAAGCACAGAGATCCAGTGATGGCATCCCTGAGTCTAAAATAAGGTCCATATCGAAAATGTAAAAGATTTTATTTATTCAATTAGATTATAGAAGTTTCTATTTATTAGAATTTAATTAGCATGTTGATGAAGGTGGGAGGGACTTCATCAACATGCTTCAGCTTTAAAATCGATCTGCCTACATTCGATCCATGAACAGGGAAATGTGGATTTTAATGAAACGTTTGTTTGGTTCACTTTGGGAAGTGTAGTTATGTTGTTGTAGTACATTAGAGTTAAAATAACAGGACGTACAAACATGGAAAAGCACTGGACCTTCACCCAGAACATATTTTCCAGCTTTGAGGAAACATGCACAGTAGAGCGATTGAACATTCAAGATTCATGACCGGCCACTGACCTGTGTATGAATTTCTTCACCACTTCCATTCCTGCGTTTAATTCATTCAAAGCCAGTATGTACTCCTGAGTAAACAGCCTTAATCGAGGACACTTCCCAAAATCCTGGACAAACACAAGAAGGAAAAGAAGGTTTAAAAGATTGCCGGCAGAGGACGCCCACAAGAGGAGATGCATTACCCGCTGCCTTCAGTACATTAAACCTGCAGGGAGAAACCAGCCCTTTTGGGGCTATTGAGAAATATATGTAAATGATACACTTTATTATCAAAAGTATTGGGACACCTGCCTTTACACACACATGAACATTTAATGGCATCCCAGTCTTAGTCCGTAGGGTTCAATATTGAGTTGGCCCGCCCTTTGCAGCTATAACAGCTTCAACTCTTCTGGGAAGGCCGTCCACAAGGTTTAGGAGTGTGTCTATGGGAATGTTTGACCGTTCTTCCAGAAGCACATTTGTGAGGTCAGGCACTGATGTTGGACGAATAGGCCTGGCTTACATTCTCCGCTCTAATTCATCACAAAGGTGTTCTATCGGGTTAAGGTCAGGATTCTGTGCAGGCCAGTCAAGTTCCTTCACCCCAAATCTGCTCATCCATGTGTTTATGGACCTTGCTTTGTGCACTGGTGCGCAGACATGTTGGAACAGGAAGGGGCCATCCCCAAACTGATCTCACAAAGTTGAGAGCATGAAATTGTCCAAAATGTCTTGGTATGCTGATGTCTTAAGAGTTCCCTTCCCTGGAACTAAGGGCCAGATTCACGTAGAACTGCGGCGGCGTAACGTATCGTAGATACGTTACACCGCCGCAAGTTTTCATCGCAAGTGCCTGATTCACAAAGCACTTGCAATGAAAACCTACGCTGGCGGCCTCCGGCGTAAGCCCGCGTAATTTAAAGGGGCGTGTGCCATTTAAATTAGGCGCGCTCCCGCGCCGGACCTACTGCGCATGCTCCGTTTCTAAATTCCCGCCGTGCTTTGCGCGAACTGACGTCATTTTTTCGATCGGCGACGTGCGTAGCGTACTTCCGTATTTCCGGAAGTCTTACGCAAACGACGTGAATTTTTAAAATTCGACGCGGGAACGACGGCCATACTTTATACAGCACATACGTGTGCTGTGTAAAGTTAAGGCACCAAAAAACGACGACTAACTTTGCGACGGGAAACTAGACTAGCGGCGACGTAGCGAACGCAAAAAAACGTCGTGGATCGCCGTAACTCCTAATTTGCATACCCGACGCTGGTTTACGACGCAAACTCCCCCCAGCGGCGGCCGCGGTACTGCATCCTAAGATCCGACAGTGTAAAACAATTACACCTGTCGGATCTTAGGGATATCTATGCGTAACTGATTCTATGAATCAGTCGCATAGATACTCTGAGAAATACGATGGAGTATCTGAGATACTCCGTCGTATCTCCTTTGTGAATCTGGCCTTAAGGGACCAAGCCCAACCCCTGAAAAACAACATCCCCCTCTACCAAATGATTTGGACCAGTGCACAAAGCAAGTTCCATAAAGACATGGATGAGCGGGTTTGGGGTGGAGGAACTTGACCTCAACCTGACGGAACACTTTTGGGATGAATTCGAGTGGAGACTGCGAACCAGGCCTTCTCATCCACATCAGTGCCTGACCTCACAAATGCACTTCTGAAAGAATGGTCAAACATTCCCATAGACACACTCCTAAATCTTGTGGACAGCCTTCCCAGAAGAGTTGAAGCTAGTATAGCTGCAAAGGGTGGGCCAACTCAACAATGAACCCTACAGACTAAGACTGGGATGCCATTAAAGTTCATGTAAAGGCAGGTGTCCCAATACTTTTGGTAATCTACTGTATGTAAACAAAGCTGTGCCTGGAGTTCAGCTTTAGGCTTTCGGATACCTGGACATCATGTTTTATTGCATTAAAAACTCAAAACATAATTAAAAGCAATAATTTGGTACATGTACTTTAATTAAACACAATTATACAATACAGCACATTGTTTTAAAGGAATTGCATGCATTTCCCTTCAGGGTATGACTACAATTAATACAAATTTTGTTTATTAAAAAAAAACAAAAAAAAAACGATATGTTTAACCACTTAAGACCCGGCATTTATGTAGGTAAAGGACCTGGCCAGTTTTTAAGATTCGGCACTGCATCGCTTTAACTGACAATTGCGCGGTCGTGCGACGTGGCTCTCAAACAAACTTGGTGTCCTTTTTTTTCTCACAAATAGAGCTTTCTTTTGGTGGTATTTGATCACCTCTGCGGTTTTTATTTTTTGCGCTATAAACAAAAATAGAGCGACAATTCTGAAAAAAATTCAATATTTTTTAATTTTTGCTATAATAAATATCCCCCAAAAAGATATAAAAAAAAACGTATTTTTCCTCAGTTTAGGCCGATACGTATTCTTCTACCTATCTTTGGTAAAAAAAAAAATCGCAATAAGCATTTATCGATTGGTTTGCGCAAAATATATAGCGTTTACAAAATAGGAGATAGTTTTATTGCATTTTTATAAAAAATATATATTTTACTACTAATGGCGGCGATCAGCGTTTTTTTTCGTGACTGCGACATTATGGCGGTCACATCGGACAATTTTGACACATTTTTGGGACCATTGTCATTTTCACAGCAAAAAATGCTATAAAAATGCATTGTTTACTGTGAAAATGACAATTGCAGTTAGGGAGTTAACCACTAGGGGGCGCTGAAGGGGTTATGTGTGACCTCATATGTTTTTCTAACTGTAGGGGGCGGGACTGGACGTGTGACGTGATTGATCGTGTTTCCCTATATTAGGGAACACACGATCAATGAAGCTGCCACTGTGAAGCTCCGGGGACCGAACGCGGGACTTCGGCGGCGATCTGGTCCGCGGGTCCCGCGGTCACGGAGCTTCGGACCGGGTCGCGGGCGCGCGCCCCGCGGCTGGGCACTTAAAGAGGACGTACAGGTGCGTGTTTGTGCCCAGCCGTGCCACTCTGCCGACGTATATGTGCAGGAGGCGGTCCTAAGTGGTTAATCAAAGTCAAATGATCAGCAGGTGATCAGATTCTTCCTTTCATTTGATAAATAGTTTTAATCAAATATATACTCCTTTATTAATATAAGTGCATAACATTGGGACAATAGGAAGAAAAAGACCTTACTAATGCTAAAGAGCTTCTAAAGTGACACTAAACAAAATCCTTATTCTCCAAAAATAATCCACACACATCCACTCCTTTACTTTTCAGCCAAGGAAGCTGCCATCTTAGCCTCTGTTTAACCTTCATGATGCTGCACATGTGATCACTTAAGACACCAGACATTTCATGATTTGACAGTTTGGTAGGGAGCACAAGTTATACGACAGTTACATTCTCGAAACATGTTGGGAATTTATCTCTTCTTTGAAACTGTTAAATTGTTGGGGTTAGTTCCGTCTTAAAAGTGGAATTGGTTTCTCCAAGAATATTCGTTGTTATTAAAACATATACCGGTCATCAACTGTCAGAACTGGTATTCCTTCCTTTAGAGCAGGGGTCTAAAAACTTTCTGAACAAAAGGGCTAGTTTACTGTCCTTCAGACTTTAGGGGGCCAAACTAGGGCCAGTGGGAGTAAAAATGTCCTGATGTCCAGTGGAAGTAAACAGTGCCCCATTGTTGGTGTTAGTGGGAGGAATAGTGCCCCATTGTTGGTGTTAGTGGGAGGAATAGTGCCCCATTGTTGGTGTTAATGGAAAGAATTCTGCCCCATTGTTGGTGTCAGTGGGAGGACTAGTGCCTCATAATTAAGGTCAGTTGGAGGAATAGTGTCCCACTGTTGGTGTCAGTGGGAGGAATAGTGGCTCATTGTTTCCATCAATCGAAGAAATTATGCTCATCGTGGGCATCAGTGGGAGGAATTATGCCCTTTCATTGGTGTCAGTGGGAGGGATAGTGTGTCAGTGGGAAGGGATAGTGTGTCAGTGGGAGGGATAGTGGCCCATTGTTGGTGTCAGTGGCCCTTTCATTGGTGTCAGTGGGAGGGATAGTGGCCCTTTCATTGGTGTCAGTGGGAGGGATAGTGGCCCTTTCATTGGTGTCAGTGGGAGGGATAGCGGCCCTTTCATTGGTGTCAGTGGGAGGGATAGCGGCCCTTTCATTGGTGTCAGTGGGAGGGATAGCAGCCCATTGTTGGTGTCAGTGGGAGGGATAGCGGCCCATTGTTGGTGTCAGTGGGAGGGATAGCGGCCCATTGTTGGTGTCAGTGGGAGGGATAGCGGCCCATTGTTGGTGTCAGTGGGAGGGATAGCGGCCCATTGTTGGTGTTAGTGGGAGGGATAGTGGCCCATTGCTTGTGTCAGTGGGAGGGATAGTGGCCCATTGTTGGTGTCAATGGAAGGAATTATGCCCCACCGTTGGTGTCAGTGGGAGCAACTGTGCCCTTCTGATGGTTTAAGTGAAAGGAACAGTTCACACTATCGCCGCATCCGTCGCACAGCAGGCGTCCAGTGCGTGCTGGTTCACCATTTCAGGTCCGATTTCAGCCCGAGTTATGGGCTGAATTTGGACCTGAAATGGACCAGCCTTAGAGAAAATTCAAAGTAGGTTTTTAATCTACAGAGGAACTATGGTCCTCCCATCAGGTTTATTGCCTGTGTGGCATAGGTGGTAAGCTATTGTCCATAGTACAGCTACGGATAGTCCTGAAGGTCCATTCTCAAGGGACAAAAGAATCCGCTTGGAAAAGCTTGTCCAATCACCTTTCTCCTCAATACAAGTCAACAGTAGAAAATACTGAAAGTTAGTGAAGCCTTGTCTTCCTCTTTCTCCTGCAATGCCAAAACAGGAACATTCTTCCATATCTAACGCTATAAACTTTAGGGCCTCCTTCACACGGCAGTAAAAAGTTTTACTGATGTTATCACGCAGGTTTTCTGGGAGAAAAGTTCCTCCGTAGTGATCAGTAAAACACTTCCATATAGATGCATTAAAACGCGTAAACAGGAATGTGAGTAAATTCATCTAACCTGGTTCCCCTGCCTGGGAAATTGTTAGAACAGGAAGTGGGGGTAAATTTATCTAGCCTGGTTCCCCTGACTTCCTCCCTGGTAAAATATTAGAAAAGGAAGTGGGGGTAAATTTATCGAATATGTTTATCCAACAACATTGGAACAGGAATGTGCGTAATTTCATCTAACCTGGTTCCCCTGACTTTGTCTGGTAAAAATGTTAGGACAGGAAGTGAGGGTAAATTTACTAGACAGACCCCCGAAAGAAGTAAACACCCAACAGGGGTTTCCAAAACTGCAAAAAAACAAACATTTTGGCTGACATTCACTTTAACCACTTCCCGACGGCCGTACGATTATATACGGCCGCAGGGTGGCTCTACTTCTCTGGGACAGAGTCTTTTTACGGGCGCCCCTTTCCTCGTTCCCCGCGCACGCTCCCGAGCGCGCATCGGGGAACTTCTGTGCTGGCCGTGTCCCTTGGACACAGCCATTCACAGATTGCCGCGAATGGCCAATCGGAGAGGCCGTTCGGTAGGCGATCTGTGCGGCCAATGAGAGATGATCTCATATGTAAACATATGAGATCATTTCTCATTGCCGGCTCTCACAATGACAGCGTGCTGTCAGGGCAAGAGGAGACCGATCTGTGTCTCCTTGTACATAGAGACACAGATCGGTCACCTTCCCCAGTCACCCCCCTTCCCCCACAGTTAGAACACTATATAGGGAATACATTTAACCCCTTCCTCACCCCCTAGTGTTAACCCCTTCAATGCCAGTCACATTTATACAGTAATTAGTGCATATTTATAGCACTGATCGCAGTATAAATGTGAATGTGGCCAAAAATGTGTCAAAAGTGTCCGATGTGTCTGCCATAATGTCGCAGTCCCAATAAAAATCACAGATCGCCGCCATTACTAGTAAAAAACAAATAATAAAAAATAATAATTCTGTCCCCTATTTTGTAGGCGCTATAACTTGTGCGCATACCAGTCGCTTATTGCGATTTTTTTTTTTACCAAAAATATTTAGAAGAATACGTATCGGCCTAGACTGAAAAAAAAAATGTATTTATTTTTTAAAAAATTGGGATATTTATTATAGCAACAAGTAAAAAATATTGTATTGTTTTTCAAAATTGTCGCTTTTTTGTTTATCGCGCAAAAAATAAAAACCGCAGAGGTGATCAAATACCACCAAAAGAAAGCTCTACTTGTGGGGAAAAAAGGACGTCAATTTTGTTTGGGAGCCACGTCGCACGACCGCGCAATTGTCAGTTAAAGCGACGCAGTGCTGGAAGCTGAAATTTCACCTGGGCAGGAGGGGGGTATATGTGCCCAGTAAGCAAGTGGTTAACTTGAATTATACTCTTTGCATGTGAGGGGTGCTTTGGAAGCAAATCCACACCCAACGAACAATTGAAGTTGAGGCAATTGCAAAAATAATTGACAAGAATTTAATTTTTTCACAGTGCACATATATTAAAATATCCACCTGACACATAACTATTTCTCTATTACATGTGACATAACAGATAGTCGACACACAATATTACCTGCAAATGCAGGTGTTTTCCAACCTCCACCAGCAGATAGAGAGAGGTATCCAAGCCGGTAAAAGAGATCCAGTACATCTGCAATTCATTTGATACCCTTGAATTATTGGAATTGGGGAAATATATATTCATTTACAACAGCAGGGGGAAGGGGGAGAATGATTCTCCTTTTAGCTAACTGGATGAAGCTGCTGTTTTTAGCACACAAGTTAATTCATAGCTGTATTGCTGTCAGAGAGTCATCAGGGCTGCTTTATATGAACTGGAGCAAAAGTGGAGCAACAATGTTAACTGGAGCTAAAAAGATAAAAAACTTCTTTTAACTAAAACTGTGACCCTGAAGAGTCAAACTTTATACTAAAGAGCAATAAATATAATTTGGGGTTGCACAGTATGTATTAAACTATGATCTTCAGTTGAGATTTACTAAAACTGTAGAGCGCAAAATCTGGTACAGCTCTACATAGAAACCAATCAGCTTTCAGCTTTTATTGTCAAAGCTTAAAGGAGTTGCAAAAGGAAAAAAATTTTTTTGCTGATATGACTGTTTACAGGGTATAGAGATTCAGGTAGGAGATACGACGGCGTATCTCCAGATACGCCGTCGTATATCTGAGTGTGAGGCGTCGTATCTTGGCGCCTGATTCAAAGAATCAGATACGCCAGAATTTGTCTAAGATACGACCAGCGTAAGACTCCTACGCCGTTGTATCTTAACTGCATATTTACGCTGGCCGCTAGGGGCGTGTACGCTGATTTACGCCTAGAATATGTAAATCAGCTAGATACGCCCGGCCGTCGAAGTACAGATACGCCGTTTACGTAAGGCTTTTTCCGGCGTAAAGTTACCCCTGCTATATGAGGCGCAGCCAATGTTAAAGCGGGGGTTCCGCGGGATATCGTTTTTTTTTTGTTGGCAAATATCATCAGGGCTTACCTGTACTCCCGCACTACGAGGGTAACCCACTCCTTTAGCCGGCGTAAGCGCTGATATACCGAAAAGGATGTTAGATTTTCTGGCGATGGCCGTTTCCATTTTTCCTGTGGGCACTGTGAAGCCGACAGGGTCTTCTTCCGGGATACAGTGAATTCTGGCCTCCCAGCATTCACCGCTCGATCCCGCGCATGTGCAGTGTTGACGGCGAGCGTCGCCGTCAACACAACACGGTTGCCAAAGCAACGGCCGGCGAGATCTCGCGCGATTTGAGCACAGCGCGTCTCCGGAGGAGTCTCTGAAAATGATTGACAGGATGGGGGAGAATGGCCTTACACGCCCATTCCCTGCGGGGGATTTTGAGTGACAGGTCAGAAACAGCTCCGAAAAAGGGGTAAGGAGCACTTAAAAAAAAAATAAAAAATCGTTTGGTTACTGTCTATGCCTAGCATTGGCATAGACAGAATGTGTAAACTCAGGGTGAACAACCGCTTTAAGTATGGACGTCGGGCCAGCGTCAAATTTTCAGTCGATTACGCCGTTTGCGTAAGTCGTTCGCGAATAGGGCTGGGCGTAATTTACGTTCACCTAGGCTTTTTGCGGGTTAATTTGGAGCATGCGCACTGGGATACTTTCACGGACGGTGCATGCGCCGTTCGTAAAAAGCGTCATTTACGTAGGGTCACGATGATTTTGCATAAAACACGCCCACATCTTACAGAACCCTCAGGTTCAAATGAATGAGAACACCAGAAGAAGGGGGCTTTTCCCTTCAAACACGTCAGCTGTTATTATCATCCACTGGAACATGAGAAGTTCCTAGTTTGCTCTTATTTCTGGGTTATGCTAGGTTCCAGTGGATGATACCACCAACTGACATGTTTTGGGGGACAAGCCCTAGAAACCAAGAGCAAGCCCATATAGGAACTCCCCAGGTTCAAATTGATGAGAACACCAGAAGAAGGGGGCGTTTCCCTTGAAACACGTCAGCTGGTATTATCATCCACTGGAACATGGAGAGTTCCTAGATAGGCTTGCTGTATGTATTGAGAAGTTGGATAATTTCCAGAAACAAACAAGCAGGTCAACCAGTCCCAACTGTATGATTGAATGGGTTCTGATATCGCTGTTTTACTAACCTGACAGCGTATTATTCTAAATGTGAAACCTTCATTTTGTCTGCAAATATTAAAGATTCTAACTACCAGCAAGGATAAGTCCTTACATTTAACCGCTTGCCGACCAGCCGCTGCAGTTTTACGGCGGCAGGTCGGCTCTGCTGGGCGAGATCACGTATATCTACGTCATCTTGCCGAGCTGCCAATAGGGGCGCGCATGCATGCCCCCCGCTCGCCCCTGACGCGCGTGCCCAGCGGGCGCGATCACCCGCGATCACTCGTTGCAGAGCGAGAACCGGGAGCTGTGTGTGTAAACACACAGCTCCCGGTCCTGTCAGGGGGAGAAATGCCTAACAGCGATCAGTCATTTCCCCATGTCGGTCCCTCCCCCCCTTCAGTTAGAACACACCCAGGGAACATAATTAACCCCTTCCTCGTCCCCTAGCGTTAACCCCTTCCTCGCCCCCTAGTGTTAACCCCTTCCCTGCCAGTGGCATTTTTATAGTAATCAATGCATTTTTATAGCACTGATCGCTATAAAAATGCCAATGGTCCCAAAAATGTGTCAAAAATGTCCAAAGTGTCCGCCATAAAAATCGCTGATCGCCGCCATTACTAGTAAAAAAAAAATATTAATAAAAATGCCATAAAACTACCCCCTATTTTGTAAACGGTATAACTTTTGCACAAACCAATCAACAAACGCTTATTGCAAATTTTTTTACGAAAAATATGTAGAAGAATACGTATCGGCCTAAACTGAGGAAAAAAAATATTTTTTTTATATATTTTTGGGGGATATTTATTACATCAAAAAGTAAAAAATATTATTTTTTTTCAAAATTGTCGCTCTATTTTTGTTTATCGCGCAAAAACTAAAAACCGCAGAGGTGATCAAATACCACCAAAAAAAAGCTCTATTTGTGGGAAAAAAAGGATGCCAATTTTGTTTGGGAGCCACGTCGCACGACCACGCAATTGTCAGTTAAAACGAGGCAGTGCCGAATCGCAAAAAGTGGCCTGGTCTTTGATCAGCAATATGGTCCGGGGCTGAAGTGGTTAAAGAGCACCTGTCATTTCAGATCTATCATGGCAGCGCCTGTTAGCGGGCATCCACTCACCTGCTGCCACCACGTCCCTCACCTTGTTGTGTCACTGCCACATCACCAGCCGTCCCATTAAAGTGAATGCGACCATCGGTGAGTCAACAGCGAGTCAGAGGAGGAGCCGCTGCAGGACAGAGATGACGGTTGCTCTGTTTCTTATCCTGTTCAATGATTTTTGAAATATAAAACACAGTTCTATCTGATAAGTTAAAGGCTAAAATTATACTAGCCACTTCTGGACCGCTCACTGCATATATACTGCGGCGGGGCTGGCCCGGCTGCGCAAAATCACGTACCTGCATGTGTTTTTTTGCACGTGATATAGGGGTGCGTGCGTGTGCTGCTGGAGCACTGCTCCCGCTGTGACTGGACACAGCAGGAGCCAATCAGAAACCCTGCCGATCGTTCAGAGGAGAGACAGAGCAGCGTTCTGCCTATGTAAACAAGGCAGACAGCTGATCTGTCAGGGAGCAAAAGAGAGATCTTGTGTTTCACATCTCTTATTTCCTCCAGTGTATCCATCCCTCACACAGTTAGTAAGCACCTCCCAGTGACACACTTAACCCTTTGATCAACCCTGGTATTAACCCCCTTCCCTGCCCGTGTCATTTATACTGTGGTGGTGCATTCTTTTTTAGCACTGATACCGTATTTGTGTTACTGGTCCCCAAAAAGTGTCACTTAGTATCCAATTGGTCCGCCGCAATGTCGCAGTCCCACAGAAAAATTGCTAATCGCTGCCATTAATAGTAAAAAAAAAAAAAAAGAAAAGACCCTAAACATATCCCATAGTTTATAAACGCTATAACTTTTGTGCAAACAAATCAATATACGGTTATTGGGATTTTTTTTACCAAAAATACGTAGAAGAATACATATTGGCCTAAACTGATGAAGAAATTCGATTTTTTACTTGGAATGTTTTATAGCAAAAAAAATTAAATATTGTTTTTTTTTTATTCAAAATAGTTTGTTTGTCTTTTTTATTTAAAGCGCAAAATAAAAAGAAAAGGTGATCAAATACCACAAGTAGAACGCCCTATTTGTGGGGGGGGGGCATCAATTTTATTTGGGTACAGCGTCACATGACCACGCAATTGTCAGTTAAAGCAACACTGTGCCGTATTGGAAAAAATGGCCAGGTCAGGAAGTGGTTAAAATCTTCCGGAGCTGAAGTGGTCAAGATAAACCTGTCATCTAGATATAATATAGAAAATAATCCCCTCCATGAAGACATTCTTCTACCCACCACCATAACTGCTTGATGCCCAATAAGAAAAACTCAGCAGTGGGTGAAGCATTCACGCTCCCATTGGTCTTCTACAAAGTGACTCACCAGCCATTTGCAGATCCCAAGAGTTATCTCATGGTTAGAGGGCATACTACACCACCATGGAAGTATGTAAAAGGGGGAAAGGCAGAAGTGCAACTGGGAGGCATTTGTCACCAGATCTTAGGAAGTGCCTGAAAAAGGACCTTCATAGCAGAATGACCAGGTATTGTTTTAATGAATACTTTATTGAAGAATTTTAGGAGTTAAATTACTAAAATGTCATATACAGTTAGGTCCATATGTATTTGCACACAGGCACAATTTTCAGACTTTTGGCTCTGTATGCCACCAGAATAAAATTAAAATGAATTTAAAGTGAAGACTTCCAGCTTTAATTCAAGGGGTTGAACATAAATATTAACTACAAATTTTGGTAACTGCGACCATTTTTGTACACATGACCCAGTGCCACTGGAAGCAATGCAATTGCATGCCATCACACTGCCTCCACCATGTTTTACAGGGGACGTTGTGTGCTTTGGATCATGAGCTGTTCCAAGCCTTCTCTACACTTTTTTCTTCCCGTCATTCTGGTACAGATTAATCTTAGTTTCATCCGTCCAAAGAATGCTTTTCCAGAACTGGTCTGGCTTTTTTAGGATTTTTTTTTGGCAAAGTCTAATCTGGCTTTTCTATTCTTCAGGCTTATGAATGGTTTGCACTCAATGGTGGACCCTCTGTATTTGCTCTTGTGAAGTCTTCTCTTGACTGTAGACTTTGACAATGATACACCCACCTCCTTGAGAGTGTCCTTCACTTGTCTGGATGTTGCGAGTCTTTTACCATCGGCCTTTTTATGTTGGTGCGTTCGTCTTTCCTCAGAATGTACCAAACTGTTGATTTGACCACTCCTAATGTTGCTGCTATCTCTGGTGGATTGGTTTCATTTTTGAAGCCTTACAATGGCCTGTTTCACTTGCATGGACAGCTTCTTTGAACGCATGATATAGCTTCACAGCAATAAATTCCAAATACTAATACCACACTTAGAACCAACTCCAGACCTTTTACCTGCTTAATTGATACCTAAATTAACAAAGGAGTACCCATACCTGGCCATGAGCTGTAATTTCTAAACCCTTCCTCCAATTTGGATGTAAATACCCTCAAATTAAACCTGAGAGTCTGCGCTTTCAGCCCATATCCATTATATTACTTTAGCTTAAATATATTTTTGTAAATACCTGAAAAAACGATGGACTTAACTGTAAGCCAAGTTGTTTTGGGTCCAGATCTACTTTAACATAGCATACGTGCAAGGATAAATTGTGAGTCAGAGAGTTGGGAGAGAAGTCCTAAAATGATCACATCCCCATCCATCCATGCTGTCCGTTTTCATCAGATCGCTCCATAGGACACAGCGGTGCCTGACAAGCCCCTCCCCGCTCAGTGAGCAGAGAGGAGCTTGTCATCCGTCGGCTCAGCGGAGATCTGTGGACTGGTCTCCCGCTGAGCCGACGGGAGCAGGCGGACTCCGTAGCAACGGAGTCCACCAAGTGTGAATGAGGCCTTAAGGGGGGCATGTCAGACCACTGTAAAGAGATCACTGTTCTCACACAGGGCACAGAAGGCTTTTAAAACATACAATACCTAAAACTTTTTTTGATGCGACCACATTTTATTGCCATCATTTTAATAGGCTTTAAACTAAAGTGC